>NC_060178.1:29764649-29944649 GCF_021184085.1 Oncorhynchus gorbuscha | reverse complement strand
GACCCCCAGAAAAATGAGCTTACCTTTAGGCTAGTGTATTTCACACTATGTTGAGGCAAAGATCTGTGTTTAATGCTTGTATGGATGTCAACCCCAACACATGTTCATGTCATTGTTACCAATAAACTACATTAGTTTTTAAAAAATGACTGACTCACACCAAAGATGTCTGTATGCTAGCTAACCAGCTTATACGAACAGGAGTTAGCGGTTAGCAGTCACTTCTTCTAAACATTAAAATTAACAACTTCTACATGTCACGGCTCACAACACCATTATCCCAGAAATCCTAGACCCACTCCAATTTGCATACTGCCACAACAGATCCACAGATGATGAAATCTATATTGCACTCCACACTGCCCTTTCCCACCTGGACAAAAGGAACACCTATGTGAGAATGCTGTTTATTGACTACAGCTCAGCACCATAGTGGCCTCAAAGCGCATCACTAAGCTAAGGACCCTGGGACTAAACGCCTCCATCTGCAAATGGATCCTGGAATTCTTGACAGGCCACCTCCAGGTGGTAAGGGTAGATAACACATCCCCCACACTCATCCTCAATACAACAGTGGTAGGCCTGATCACCGACAACGATGAGATTGACCTCCTCCCTATCGTCTGAGACCTGGCCGTGTGGTACTAGGACAACAACCTCAAAAAGTTCTACACCCTCAAAAGGTTCTACAGTTGCACCATCGAGAGCATCCTTACTGGTAGCATCATTGCCTAGTATGGCAACGGCTCTGCCTCCGGCCACAAGGCACTACTGTGGGTAGTGCGTATGGCCCAGTACATCATTGGGGCCAAGCTTCCCGCCATCCAGGACCTCTATACCAGGCGGTCTCAGAGGAAGGCCCTAAAAATGGTCAAAGACCCCAGCCGCCCTAGTCAGACTGTTCTCTCTGCTACCGCACGGCAAGCGGTGCCGGAGCGTCAAGTCTAGGTCCAAAGGAGTTCTTAACAGCTTTTACCCCCAAGCCATAAAAGACTACTGAACGGCTAAACAAATGGCTACCCAGACCCCCCCCCCCCCCCCCTCTCTTTTACACTGCTGCTACTCTGTATCATCTATGCAGTCACTTTACCTCTACATATTATCTCAACTAACCAGTGTCGCACCTTGACTCTGTACCAGTACCCCCCTGTATATAGCCTCGCTATTGTTCATTTACTGCTGAATTCTTTTTAAATTCATCTATTTTTTACTTGACAAGTACTTTTCTTAAAACTGCATTGTTGGTTAAGTGCTTGTAAGTAAGCATTTCACTGTTCTACACCTGTTGTATTCAGAGCATGTGACAAATAACATTTGATTTGAAAACAGACAACAATATCCAAATCGGCCCTAAGCAACCACATTGTGGGCCTGTTACAATACATAAATCATGAAGGATTTGAGGAATATCCACTTTGTTAGATCATATTTATTGAATGTGCGCCAATCTGGTCAGTGGAATGTCTGCGTTCCATTGACGCCTTAACACATTTATTGCCAGGGTTAGAGGTTCCAAGCTCTATTCATATGTGAGCTGCTGCAAGGAAGGGGGCGTTGCCTAGACAACCAAAGACTTGTTTGCTACAACACCTTGCTTGTTTCACATTGTTACTGGAGAAACCGACACAACCGAACGAATGCCCTGCTGTCCTGTCTTCCGTCAGCTGTTCATTCCACACACACACAAAAAAACGTTAATGGTTATTTTATTTTCAAGACCGTGTTCATCCATAACCGTCGGTTACACGGTTATATGGTAATAGTGCCAGCCCTAGCCCTCACACCTGTAGATTTCCAGTCATTGCGCTAACACTCTTTTGCATTGGCTCGTGAAATGAACGCCAACTCCATTCATACTGCACAAAGAGACAGAAAAATGGTATCCACAAGGGCCCAGGGCCCCTCCAGCCTTACCCCAGGGCCCCTCCAGCCCGCTCTAGCCTTACCTCAAGCCCCCATTCACCCAGAACATTATCTACCCTTCTCCAATCTTATTTAGCTCTACACCTAACCTCCCCCATCCCCTTTAATCATTTTCACTTCATCCCTAAACCATCCTCTCCTCCCCTTTCCACTACATCCCACTCTATACCTACCCCTCGCCAGTCATACCAAACTACATAACCAAAAGTATGTGGGCACCTGCTAATCAAACATCTCATTCCAAACAGTTGACCGGGGTTTTACAGTTTGACAAACTGACTTGTTGGAAAGGTGGCATCCTCTGATGGTGCCACGTTGAAAGTCACTGAGCTCTTCAGTAAGGACATTCTACTGCCAATGTTTGTCTATGGAGATTGTATGGCTGTGTGCTCGACTTTCTGCAACGGGTATAGCTGAAAGAGTTTTGTATTTCGGGTGTATATACTCAATCCAAAACCTTAACCTATCCCTTGTTTTCAGAGCAACATGAAGAAATGCAAAAGCAGTATGGAAATAGCTCAAATCCCTTCCCAACAAAGCAGAGATCTTTATTTTTTTCAAATAGGGAAAATAAATGCATTATTTGTATTTTTTTTAAAAGAATTCTACTTTTTACCTCCTTTTCTCCACAATTTTGTGATATCTTATTGGTACAGTAGTTAGTCTTGTCACTGCAACTCCCGTACGGACTCGGGAGAGGCGAAGGTCGAGAGCCGTGCATCCTCCGAAACACTGTCCAACCGGGAACGTGTCAGCGTGCATGCGCCCGGCCCGCCGCAGGAGTTTCTAGAACGTGATGGGACAAAGACATCTCGGCCGGCCAAACCCTACCCTAACGACACAGCCCAGGATCGAACCCGGATCGGTAGTGACACCTCTAGCACTAACTTGGCTATATACACGGTGTACCAGTACAGAGTCGATGTGCAGGGACACAAGGTAATTGAGGTAGATATGCACAAATAGGTAGGGGTAAAGTGACTAGGCAACAGGATAGATAAACAGTAGCAGCAGCGTATGTGAGGAGTCAAAAGAGTTAGTGCAAAAAAGGTCAATGCAGATAGATAATAATTATTCTGGTTTGCTATTTATCTAACAATCTATGGGTTTGAGCTTGAGCATTACTGAAAGATGGCAGCCTTCCCCTTGTCATCCAAATCCTGCAGCCAATAACAGAGTTGAAGGAAGACTGCTAAGAATGGAGCTCATGCTAAGAACCTCTCCCTGCCTAAGCCCCATTATTCACAAGGCTCCTTTTACTTGGCTGATGCCTGCCGGCCGGCTGGCCCTGTGATGTGCAGCTAACTAACATCTGTAACGGCCGTTTGGGGAACTTTCCACAGAAACACATTCCTCTAACATCATCTCATACGGAGTCTGCAGGGTCTTAAAGACACTCTTAAAGGGGCAGGGAGAAGATGGAGGGTAGTAAAGACACTCAAATGGACAGGGGGAGAGACTGGGGAGATGGGAGAGAGGAAAAGGGGAAGGAGACATGGAGCAGGATAAAAGGGGAAGGCTGCCCGTGCGTCATTAGAGGGCTTCCTGCTGATGACTTCACACGTAAGCTCAATTCTACTCATGCACACGCGCTCAAAACACAAATACCCAAGTGTACTAAAACCATGCAAACATTATCAGACCACAGAGAAACATATCCAAACAGTTTAAACAAACACCAGAGACAGTGAAGGCCAGCTAAGGACAGAGTGTTGGGAAAGAAAGTCTCTCAGGTCTCTTCAGTGTTTATTAGCCATATCATGGACAGAACCCAGTCTGATGAGACCGATAGGATTTGAGAGACCGAGAGAGAAAGAGCAGGCTAAGACAATAGGACAAATGGGATATTTTTAGATGATGGATTGTGTCGTATTCAGGGCTCTAAAGGCCCAAAGTGTACAGAATACAGACGAATGCACTGCTGTGAGATATGTCAATGGAGTTTGTGTGTGTGTGTGTGTGTGTGTGTGTGTGTGTGTGTGTGTGTGTGTGTGTGTGTGTGTGTGTGTGTGTGTGTGTGTGTGTGTGTGTGTGTGTGTGTGTGTGTGTGTGTGTCCTATGTAAGATGAGTCAACAAGTCAGCAGGAGGTATGTTTTGTTACCATGACACCCTCCAAGCTCCAAAACAAAGGATTAGGAAAGAGAGGATGATTTGGGATGTGGTGAGAGAAGAGGAGGAAAGAGGAGAGGATTTAATCTCTCCATTACTTGCTCGCCAAAGCTCATAACTCAGCACCAGGGGAACATTTCTCCCCCTATCCACCCCCACGTTTCTGCCTGTGTGTGCGCATTACCTGGTTGAACCTGCGGGTGAAGGCCACAGCATTAGGGGCAGAGCTGTGCTTCTCCTTCTTGTTCCAGCCACAACTTGACAGCTCCTAAACACACAAACGTACACACTTAGCCAGAAGTTTACATAAAACACAGTGACAGATTTACATGGTGCACGCATCCACAGGTTCAGCAGCTCCTAAATAAGTCATTAACACAGATTTATACAAAGCACACTCCGGGACAAAAAACAGACGGTCTTGAACGGAGTAAAGAGTTAGTGTATTCCACCAAGGACAAAGTCAGTCTGTTCTTAACAGTTCACTGAGAGGGGAGGGGGCACATTGGGACACGATAAGAAGTGTGAGAGAGAGAGGAGTAGGTGTTTTAGGTCAGAAACGGAGAGCTGAAGGGTAGCAGTGTCAAGAGTTGTCATAAGGGTTAAGTAACTATCCCAATCAGAGGGGAGCAGTTGATAATGGTGCACTTGGACAGACTCTGAACTGGCCCTGAGAGAGTGGAGACCACAGAGGCAGACAGAGCAGGGGGAGGAGAGCCCTCTCTGGATCAGGGGTATTATTAGGGGGTCAGGGACATTATCAGGGGGCCAGAGATTTGCCAGGGGACAAGGGACACCGTGATTGAACAGTAGGAAAACGTGTTGTATTCTCTATTAATCAGCTGAACTATTCTCTTGATGACCACCTCCGAGACTGGCTGCCTGATTGTCTGTCTGGAAGCAACAACCTCCTTCACCACTAGCTCCAAACAATCTGGCCCAGTGAGCTACACACACACCCTGGCCAAATAAATCATGTGCAATGGCCCTGTGTGTGTTTCTGTGTGGAGGGGAACAAGTATTCCACAGATATTAAAAACAGTGTGTGAGTGGGTGCTTTCAAACTTCAGCATCGTCAGTTCTAAGACAGCAGAGATGACAGCCCCTGTATTGAGTACAACAGGAGCCGAGCGGCACTTGGTGGGTTGGAGAGGAGAGAGACCGAGAGCAAAGAGGAGGAAAGGAGAGAGAGAGAGAGAGAGAGAGAGAGAGCAGAGGTCCAGAGCCTCATGACAGCAGCTTTTAGCAGGCCTCTGTAAACTGTTAAACTGCTGCCCTGACAGACACTCTACACCACTGAATGAGAACCCCCTGTGTGTGTGTGTGTGTGTGTGTGTGTGTGTGTGTGTGTGTGTGTGTGTGTGTGTGTGTGTGTGTGTGTGTGTGTGTGTGTGTGTGTGTGTGTGTGTGTGTGTGTGTGTGTGTGTGTGTGTGTGTGTGTGTATGTAGTAGCCCAGTAGTGCCAGCTGTCACATCTCTTACAGGACTCATTTATTTAACCTTCACTCTTCCTTAAACATACGCTCCCCTCTGGCTGTCACTCATCCCCTCCATCCCACTCTTGTTATCCACTCCTCCACCATTCTCCTTCCCCATCTCCTAATAATGGCTCCCAGATTGGGATGATCCATTGGGAGACTGAGTAAGAGCGAGCGGGAGAGAGTTGGATATACAATAAAGGACTATTGTAGATCCCGGGGGAAGACTATTGTAGTGAAAACGTTTCATATGAGATGTTATTTATTATCACACACTTAACTTTTTGGTCCACCAGCAAATGTTGCAGGTAAATGGAAAAATATTTTTTTAGCTAAAATGACACCAACAAAAACATGAAGAAAAAAAGAAGAGACATGCTTGGTAATGTTTCTAAAACAATAATTGTATTACTATTAATAACTAAATGTGGTATTTTTTTAAATGTCATTTTAAGAGTCTTGACGAGATAAAAAATGTTCACCTGCCCCTGGAGGTAACTGTGGGAATGGGACTCGAGTCATGTCTGTGCCTGTGTGATTGAGTATGTCTAGGAGAAGAGTGGTCTTCTCTTCCCTGCTAGTTGAAACAGAAAAAAGAAACTACGTAAATAGCCAAGAAACAAGGACAAAGTCTCACTTCTGTCGACTTTCGTTTCAAGTAAACTTGACCAACTTTTATGCCTCTGCCAGTGCTTCTAAAATATGTATCTTTCACTCAGCTCTTCACGTGTGCACATTAGCCCCCACCAAGCAGTGTTGCAGCGAGAGGTGGAATAGGCTATATACGGACGGTTCGTAGTGACTTTATGCGATTAATTTACCAGCTATAAAACAAAACGAGGGAAATACTTTGAAAACAGCATTTATTTTTTACTATAAATGTGATCATACTTAACTATTTTTATTCACAAATGCGATTGAAATGCTTGCACAGTGGAGCCTGACCACCCGCCAACGTGGCTGGTGAAATAGCCAATAACTAAATCTACCTGCACTTAGCAGGTGTTCATTTTAGGCCCTACACACACACACACACACACACACACACACACACACACACACACACACACACACACACACACACACACACACACACACACACACACACACACACACACACACACACACACACACACACACACACACACACACACACACACACACACACTATTAAACCTTGAATAAGCACAATAGAAATATTTCACTAGGTCTCAAAACACCTGACAGTGTGGTGGTTTAACTCACTCCATCCACCAGCAGTATAGAAGGCAGCAACCAGCCACCTGCCATTCCCTCATAACCTTTACCTAAAACTTTAGAACTAACCCAACAACACATTCCTCTCATCTGAACTAAAGGAAACCCTAAATGACACCTCATAACAGAAAGCGCCCTACTTACAATGCGATCTCGTAAGCTGTCCCAAATACAACCGGTGTGTGTAAAATCAGCAGGGAACTGTTGTACAGCTAATTCAAAAGCAGTTACGACTTCATAACATTATCATCCCATTTCACTCTATAGGCATTAAAAACAACACACAGCTCAACACGGATGGCCCTTTAGTGCCTGGGTTTGACGAGGTGGTCCTGGTGAGTGTGTGCAGAGAGGTTTGACGAGGTAGAAGCGTTCAGTAGAGAACTTTAATGGGGCTAGTAAAGTGCAGTCAGCCTGCTGAAACAAACCACAGATGCGTTTCACTAGTTTCCACAATGTCCTGGCCTATAGGGGTGGTCGCCAGGATCAAGTACCAGAATCAAAGTCAGAGAATCAATCAATGATATTACCCTAACAAACAGCTCCAGTCTGCTGTGTAACACCATTTGCCACCTTGGTCCATTTGATTTATGTCATGTCTGAGCCATGCCTTTGTCGAATCTGTGACATTGCCTTGCGCTTTGAGCGAACATTTGCATTAAAGTCAACATGATTATTTGAGATGCAGTGGTTGTCTTGGCGGTTGTAGTTGGTCCCAGCCCAGTCCTACCCTCACCGCTTTCTAGTTCTAAAATCAGCAATACAGTACACACACCCCTGACTGACAGATGATTCCACAGCATGTATTTTGAAGTCCTCACACACACACACACACACACACACACACACACACACACAGCTAAAGCAGCTCCAGCCAAACCACTAACAGAGCCGATCTAATGTGAGATACCACAGCCACTTCTCTGCTCTGGGCCTCGTTTCAGTCAACACAGTGGAAACCTGGACCTCCACACACCCTGTGGACCAGACCAGAACGAGAGAATCAGCTGGAGCTAGAGGAGAGGGGGGAGAGAGAGAGAAAGGAGGGGAGTGAGAGGTTGACTAAGGTTGACAGCAATCGTAATGGAAAGTAACTTGTGTGTGGTAAAATTACATCCAGGCCTGTGCTGTAATGCCAGGAGACGGAAAGGCAGTAAGAGACAATCCTAATTGCCTGAGTGGCAGTCTTCTGAATAGCACAAAAACATTACCTACTGCGCTGACGACCGATTGGCATTCAGACCATTACCTCGCCTGCCTCTAGGAAGACCTATGAAATGTTGGTGTAAAAATGCATCTCTCAGACAGTCCTTCATTCCCTAGCGCCAGCCCCGTTAGCTAGTGTTATATGTTAGGTGGTGGTTAGTTCATCATATCCTGCGAATATGTATGCATCCCTATTCCCTACATGGCTGGTTTTACATGACGTGTAGGAGATGGGTTTTCCAGAAACGATAGGCCTATAATGTCCGTTATACTCCTATCCTTGTTCACTTTCCCACACAGCTAATGTCATGGCTCATAAAATGGTATGAGAGGAGCGATGTGATCAGACACAAACACGTAGACCAGCGGTTCCCAAACTACGGGTCACCTGATATGAAAATAACATCCCAGGAGAATTGTCAAAATCCAGAAGAATTTTTTTTTATACATAAGAATATATACAGTTTAAGTCGGAAGTTTACATAACACCTTAGCCAAATACATTTAAACTCAGTTTTTCACAATTCCTGACATTTAATCCTAGTAAAAATTCACCGTCTTAGGTCAGTTAGGATCACCACTTCATTTTAAGAATGTGAAATGTCCGAATAATAGTAGAGTTATTTATTTCAGCTTTGATTTCTTTCATCACATTCCCAGTGGGTCAGAAGTTTACATACACTCAATTAGTATTTGGTAGCACTGCATTTAAATTGTTTAACTTGGGTCAAATGTTTTGGGTCGCCTTCCACAAGCTTCCCACAATAAGTTGGGTGAATTTTGGACCATTCCCCCTGACAGAGCTGGTGTAACTGAGTCAGGTTTGTAGGCCTCCTTGCTGCACACGCTTTTTCAGTTCTGCTCACAAATGTTCTATAGGATTGAGGTCAGGGCTTTGTGATGGCCACTCCAATACCTTGACTGATATCAACATAATTTTCCCTCCTCATGATGCCATCTATTTTGTGAAGTGCACCAGTCCCTCGTGCAGCAAAGCACCCACAACATGATGCTGCCAACCCCGTGCTTCCCGGGTTGGGATGGTGTTCTTCAGCTTGCAAGCCTCCTGCTTTTTCCTCCAAACATAACGATGGTCATTATGGCCAAAATAGTTCTATTTTTGTTTCATCAGACTAGAGGACATTTTTGCAAAAAGTACAATCTTTGTCCCCATGTGCAGTTGCAAACCGTAGTCTGGCTTTTTTAATGGTGCTTTTGGAGCAGTGGCTTCTTCCTTGCTGAGTGGCCATTCAGGTAATGTCGATATAGGACTCTTACTGTGGATATACACTTTAGTACCTGTTTCCCCCAGTATCTTCACAAGGTTCTTTGCTGTTGTTCTGGGATTGATTTGCGCTTTTCGCACCAAAGCATGTTAATCTCTAGGAGACAGAAGGAGTCTCTTCCCTGAGCGGTATGATGGCTGTGTGCTCCCATGGGGATTACACTTGCGTAATATTGTTTGTACAGATGAACGTGGTACCGTCGGGCATTAGGAAATTGCTCCCAAGGATGAACCAGACTTGTGGTGGTCTACTATTTTTTTTCTGAAGTCTTTGCTGATTTATTTTGATTTTCTCATGATGTCAAGCAAAGAGGTACTGAGTTTGAAGGTAGGCCTTGAAATACATCCACAGGTACACTTCCAAATGATTAATTTACTGGAATTTTCCAAGCCGTTTAAAGACACAGTCAACTTAGTGCATGTAAACTTCTGACCCACTGGAATTGTGACACAGTGAATTATAAGTGAATTAATCTGTCTGTAAATAATTGTTGGAAAAATGACTTATCATGCACAAAGTAGATGTCCTAACCGACTTGTCAAAACTAGAGTTTGTTAAACAACAAATTTGTAGAGTGGTTGAAAAACAATGACTCCAACCTAAGTGCATGTAAACTTCTGACTTCAACAGTAGTAACCAAAAAAGTTTTAGTTAATTTTCTCCAAAGTAGCCACCCTTTGCCTTGATGATAGCTTTGCACATGCTTGTCAGTCTCTCAACCAGCTTCATAACCCAACACCTCCAGGCTGTGTCAAGGCTTTTTGACCAAGAAGAAAAGTAGAGTGCTGCATCAGATGTCCTGGCCTCCGCAATCAACTGACCTCAACCCAATTGAGATGGTTTGGGATGAGTTGAACCGCAGAGTGAATGAAAATCAGCCAACAAGTGCTCAGCATATGTGGGAACTCCTTCATGACTTTTGGAAAAGTATTCCAGGTGCAGCTGGTTGAGAGAATGCCAGAGAGTGCAAAGTTGTCATCAAGGAAAATGGTGGCTACTGAAGAATCTCAAATATATTTTCATTTGTTAAACACTTTTGGTTACTACATGATTCCATATCTTCTATTTCATAGATTTGATGCCTTCACTATTATTCTTCAATGTACAAAATAGTAAAATTATTATTAATAACCCTTGAATGAGTAAGTGTCCAAACTTTTGACTGGTACTGTATGTGATCTTTAAACTATGAGTGCCCTGGTCCATGTTTGGGAGAAGTTGAGCGTGTTTTCTATTTCCAGTGTGTCTCTGTCTGTGTGTGGTGGGTACAGACTTCTAAGGGAACTGGCATACCACTCAGCGGTATGTATTAGAGCTATCTGATGCCACTTCCCTACAAGCCAAAAACAATCTCTGCCCGCCAAAACCTAATTTACTTCCCCTGCTGTTGATGTAACCACAGGGTAAAAGGGTTTCAGCACCAAAACAGACAGATGAGTATAAAGAGAGATGGAGCTAAAAAGATAGAGGAGGACAGAGACAACAGGATGAAATGCTATCTACAGTCTTTCTAGCCAGGATCCAATCGGACCAACGTCACTCTTCTCTAACCAGAAACAGACCTGGTCAGGGCTAGAAATAACTTTTCATAAACCGGCGCTTGTAAACTACACTAGAAAGACATGGCTTCAGTTACACATTTTCAGCAGCTCAACAACTTCTTTCCCCCTCTATGAATCTGTCTCTTTTTTTATATAGTTTTCCAATTCCCAGAAAACAGGTCCAGGAGCTGTTGAGGGAGACTCAGAGGACTGGATGTCACTGTCATCTTACACGTCCAATAGTCTACCAGCTACCTAAAGCACCTGTGGAGGACAGTGAGCTGAAACATTTAACGTGTTGCAAATTATGAAATCGATAGAGTGGAAGATTCCCTGTTCTATTGGAAAGGTGGAACATAATAAACTAATAAAAGAAACATCCTCTCACTGTCAACTGCGTTTATCTTCAGCAAACTTAACTTGTGTAAATATTTGTGTGAACATAAACAAGTTCCACAGACATGTGACTAACAGAAATGGAATATTGTGTCCCTGAACAACAACAAAAACAAAAAAATTAAATGTAAGTGTCAGTTTCTGGTGTGGCCACCAGCTGCATTAAGTACTGCAGTACATCTAATCCTCATGGACTGCACCAGATTTGCCCGTTCTTGATGTGAGATGTGACCCCACTCTTCCACCAAGGCACCTGCAAGTTCCCAGACATTTCTGGGGGGAATGGACCTAGCCCTCACCCTCTGATCCAACAGGTCCCAGATGTGCACAACAGTATTGAGATCCGGGCTCTTCGCTGGCGATGGCAGAACACTGACATTACTGCCTTGCAGGAAATCACGCACAGGACGAGCAGTATGGCTGGTGGCATTGTCATGTAGGAGGGTCATGTCAGGATGAGCCTGCAGGAAGGGTACCACATGAGGGAGGAGGATGTCTTCCCTGTAACGCACAGCGTTGAGATTGCCTGCAATGACAACAACCTCAGTACGATGATGCAGTGACACACCGCCCCAGACCATGACTGACCCTCCACCTCCAAATCGATCCCGCTCCAGAGTACAGGCCTCAGTGTAACGCTCATTCCTTTGACGATAAACGCGAATCCGACAATCACCCCTGGTGAGACTAAACCGCGACTCGTCAGTGAAGAGCACTTTTTGCCAGTCCTGTCCGGTCCGGCAATGATGGGTTTGTGCCCATAGGCTATGTTGTTGCCTGTGTTGTCTGGTGAAGACCTGCCTTTACAACAGGCCTACAAGCTTCAGTCCAGCCTCTCTCAGCCTATTGAGGACAGTCTGAGCACCGATGGAGGGATTGTGCATTCCTGGTGTAACTCTGGCAGTTGTTTTTGCCATCCTGTACCTGTCCCGCAGGTGTGATGTTCGGATGTACCAATCCTGTGCAGGTGTTGTTACACGTGGTCTGCAACTGCAAGGTCGAACGGCTATCCGTCCTGACTCCCTGTAGAGCTGTCTTAGGCGTCTCACAGTACGGACATTGCAATTTATTGCCCTGGCCACATCTGCAGTCCTCATGCCTCCTTGCAGCATGACTAAGGCACATTCACACAGATGAGCAAGGACCCTGGGCATCTTTCTTTTGGAGTTTTTCAGAATCAGTAGAAAGGCCTCTTTAGTGTCCTACATTTTCATAACTGTGACCTTAATTGCCTACCGTCTGTAAGCTGTTAGTGTCTTAATGACCATTCCAGAGCTGCATGTTCATTAATTGTTTATGGTTCATTGAACAAGCATGGGAAACGGTGTTTAAACCCTTTACAATGGAGATCTGTGAAGTTATTTGGATTTTTACGAATTATCCTTGAAATACATGGTTGTTTCTTTTTTGTTGAGTTTATAAGAGAAGACACCTCACAGGACACACTGGTTGAACCAATGTTGTTAGTACGTAATTTCAAAGGAATTATGTTGAGCCAACATAAAATAAATGTTGTCCCAGTGGGACAATACTACAGATAAACCAGTCAGTCCCCTCTTACACTTCGCTCTGTGGCTTCACTCCATCTCCTCTAGGGAGAAACTTTACTTTCAGGCTCAAATCAAACCATCTGCTTCATGTCAGTTCTTGCATCATAAATGGTCATGTCTGGCTTAATCACACACACATTCTTGTAAATGGACCACTGTGTTCTTGATAAAAGCAATAATGTCTGATTGAACCACTCTGCTATGAAAGGAGGTTGATGCCAAGCGCAGTGTTTTCCACAAGCACATGGCATAGTCAGCCAAATAGAAAAGGTAGACAGCCAGGATTCCCCGAGCCGGGGTTAAGAATCTTTTGCTGAACAAGCTCTATTTTGGTGACCTCTGGTACATTTTAATGCCTTGATTCCATGCAAAATACACAGCAATATTATTGAATACTGAGTTTCTCACAAATTTGAAAATAATTAAATACATTACTGAAAATGTATGAATTCCTTTTATTGTTAGTTTTTTGGGAAATCATCTAGGCCTATATGATCTATACCATTTTCGAAATAAGAGAACATTACAACTTTTTTTACTTTTTTTTACATTTAACTGGTCTTATATTGAGACTAAAATATTTTATGGCAAGATATGAACTGACACAAATGTTTTTTCTTTAAATTATGTATTTTATTTTATTAAATTAAGTAAATGGCCAAAATGATCTTGAAATAACGAACTGTGTGATGGGCACTTTTTAAAATGGAAAAATGGGTCTCTAAAATAAGCAGAACGAATGCTCAATTAAGTTCTGGGTCTATACTTGTTAAGAGAAGAGAGAATGACATCAGTTAAATTAGTGAAAGAAGTTAGTTTGCAACTCCATTTGTGAATTGCAGTCTAATTTATACAAAACAAATACTTGTTTAATGGCTGACCCACAGATTTATTCTCAAATAATCTTTAACTCTACAGGCTTCAAGCACCCTTTTAAGAGGCATTTTCTCAGTTATCTGCAATGCAGGTATGATTGAAGAATGAAGCAGGTGTTAATCATGGGATTTGAAGAGGCATTTGACCTTGATTAAATCAGTAGACCTATATCAATATCTATTAAACTACCATATAAATATCATAAGCTTTTAAAACAATTAAATCAGTTTTATCATATTTTGGACCAAAGTGCAACTATCGCATCACGATTGTCCTGCAGTGAAGAGGATTCACCATCTTCATCAAATGTTTTCATAATGTATCGATAATCAAATGAAATGTTTTTAGAAAGTCCTTTTTACATTAGCAGATGTCAGAGTTTCCTTGTCCCGATGCCATGTCCCGATACCATGGAGATATTATGTTGCATGATTTATGAATCGCAAGAATATGAGATTGGGTTTATTCAGTCAGTTCGACACCATTAATAAACTACTCTAGCTTGATGTTCAATCAATCAAATGACAGTAAGTCCATGCGCCAGCACTTCGTGGCTGTATATGAAACACGCGAAAATAAAATAAATATATGTGCCAGGAAACAATAGGCTAAGTGGATTTCGACCCGCCGTTGTCACAATATGGGTCATGCAAATTGACTCCTAGGCGATGAATGAGCATCATGCTCTCTCCCTCCGTGTAAAGACATTTGACTGCCAACACAGCTTACAGAAAACACACTACCAGGTACCGGAAGAGAGCGAAAAAATGTCAAACCAGCAGTGATTCCCTGTCATCGTTCACTTTGTGACTGACAGGCAGACAGACGCCTGTCCTATCAATATATCGCTAGAAGATGCATATCGTTCATTCTAGCGGAAGAGGGCCAGGCTGAATTTTTTTTCCTGACTTGCGAACTGTAAAAAAAATAATCTAAATGGCCAAGTTAATTTAAGTGGAAAATGTACATGGCTGAAATTGAGTGTACAACTGGCTGTATAGCCGACAGCTGGCTAGAGGAAAGCACTGCAAGCGGTCTGCTCTTCAATGCAGTCAATGTGCGCACACACCAGAGTATGTGAGCGGAGTTGAGCATTTGGAAATCCCGCTCATGGAACACTGTGCCTTCCTTTCCAACCACTCTGCTAAAAATCCTGCTCCTCGCTCACAGGAAAAAATAACCGCTGCTCGAAAAAAGAATCACAATTTAACCAACAATTCCACCTGGACCAACCATTTGGTTTTGAAGTGTTGAAACCAAACCATATGATTTGAATTAAACGTATTTTAATAAATATGAAAATGTCAATGTAAGAAGCGCTCATCATTTCAAATTGGCTACAAGTCATATTAAACAGCATATAAAACACTAAATAGGCCAGAAGCCAGAAAGGGGAGCCTAAGAAGGAATTATTTTTGCTATATTATTTCAAGGCTATAGCCTACAAATAAATACATTGTGAAGCGCGTGTGAGTGCGACAGACTGGTAGGGACCTAACGCCTCACAATTTGAACATTTCGTTGTATTAAATCATTAGTGTATGAATTGCGCATATAGGCTGTGAATTAAAATTAAAAACAAGTTAAACCAAAAATGCCCTTACTAGTGCCGTTGAATTCGTATTAGAAACAGGAGCTTGGACAGTGTGTGGCTTCAGGTTCATGTGACGTTGCCTGGAGAGCAGGCCAGCAGAGGAGAAAATCCTCTCCGCACTTGCAGAGCCACTGGGGATGCTGACCACCCTTTTGGCCACTCTTGCCAGGCTGGGCAGAGATGCCGAGTTTATTTTTCTATAGGTGTGCCTAAAGGTTGTTAGGCAACATAACCCAATCAAAATGGAAAGCTCATTGAAAGTGAGAATATGCCAGGTCTATTGTACAGATAATAGAACAAAAATGAACAACTTTTAAGAGATCAGATATTTAGTTTATAAATACTTTGATACAATGGCACAGTTATCTACCCACCTCGTTCCTTTTGTCTAGCATGTGCACATAGTAAGTGCACCTTCATGCAGTCGGGATACATGTCTTTTCAGATTCAACAATGATTATTTAGTTGTGGACACTACATCACCACACTCCCTCTCTTGATTTTTCACCTGTGTGCTTGGTCAGTTTCTTTATGGAAATATTTAGTTAACTGCATGACAGTAGCTAAATCAAAGGGCTATAGCAGAACACAAGTAGACTAAAAATGCATGCTGGGCCTGGCATGCCCTGAGCTCGTGAAGTGAGCACTACTGGGGCCGGCCTTCGCGGATGCTCCAGCCTTTGACAATCACACTCCGCGCAACAATCAAATTGGGCACGCTCCGCTCAGACTCTGGCGCACACACAAACTCGCTCACACAGACATAACGTGTTAAGACTGTTACGATGTGTTTTATGGTGGTTAGAGAAGCATATTCTAAAAAGGACAAGACCAATATAAAGCCTCAGGTCATAACTCATAACACAAAGCTATTTACAGTTATTAAGAAGTTATTAGACAGCACGGTGAGAATATTACTCCATAACATGAGATTAAACATACCAGACCACTGACACAAATATAGCCTACTGCTGACTTTTCATTACAGTCAAGCAGATGACAACTTTTCCATGACGCAGTGGTCTCACAGCTTGCTGGCTCTGCCGCCTGCTTCCATAAACCCTGCTGCTGTACAATTATTATTACAACTTTAACCAACGTCCAGGACAGCATGGAAACAATTGGACTGAAAACGACGGTTATTTGTTCATTCATATTAAGACGTAAGATATCAACATTAAAAGGAAAGATTCACCCATTTTGAATGTTATGTTGTTTTTGTGTATCTCTGAGCAATGTTCTATCGATTCCCCGGGTCATTTAATTTGTATCGGCGCTATTGCCTATCAAAGCAGGCAGATATTCGACCGATATCACATAGCATTGCGATTAATCCTCAGTCAGAGTAAAATAATAAATTAAAAACATTAAAACCTCAGATATCATTTTTTTTGCATGGGCTGCATCTCAATTCCACCGCTGGTCTTCTGCATCTGTGGTGGAAGGTGGCCGAGCTACAGAGGCGTTTGTCAGACCATGTGACATTCTCACAAATTCTGTAGCATCCAAACAAACTAATATGACCACCTTATGGAATGACAGGACTCTGCACGTACACAATGGTGTCCTCAGTTTTGCTGTATGACCCCCAACAAACCCCACGGGACTCACGCTGATGTGCCTACTTCGGTCTGTAGCGTCTGAACCGTTTAGGCTACAAACTAATATTAACTCTGTAGAAGGGGAAAGAGACTCATGAATAAGATGGCGTTCTCCATGGCCCCCATAACTATCACGGGACTCGTCTGAATGTAACCCATATAAATGACACAAATGTACTTGTCCTCTTGCTCAGTTGTGCACCAGGGCCTCCCACTCTTTCTATTCTGGTTAGAACCAGTTTGCACTGTTCTGTGAAGGGAGTAGTACACAGCGTTGTACGAGACCTTCAGTTTCTTGGCAATATCTCACATGAAATAGCCTTCATTTCTCAGAACAAGAATAGACTGACGAGTTTCAGAAGAAAGTTCTTTGTTTCTGGCTATTTTGAGCCTGTAATCAAACCCACAAATGCTAATGCTCCAGATATTCAGCTAGTCTAAAGAAGGCCAGTTTTATTGCTTCTTTAAATCAGAACAACAGTTTTCAGCTGTGCTAACATAATTGCAAAAGGGTTTTCTTATGATGAATTAGCCTTTTAAAATGATACACTTGGATTAGCTAACACAACGTGCCATTGGAACACAGGAGTGTCGGTTGCTGATAATGGGCCTCTGTACGCCTATGTAGATATTCCATGAAAAATCAGCCGTTTCCAGCTACAATAGTAATTTACAACATTAACAATGTCTACACTGTATTTCTGATCAATTTGATTTTATTTTAAATGGACCAAAAATAAGGACATTTCTAAGTGACCCCAAACTTTTGAACGGTAGTGTATATCTCCTAGATATAGGACAAAATTCAAAACCTTGTGATACATTTTTTACTCTCCTTTATGACATTTATAAATGTGTTGATCAATGTGTTTCTATGCGCTATAGTAGCAAAGGCCAAATTCTATATTTTAAATCAGATTGACATTTGTATTTTGATAGCTGAAGGGGTTGTAAAATTCTAAATCAAATAGCTAAAATGAGCCATGGTATGACCATGTTAAAACAATACCATACGTTAGCTTAGTAGAACCCCCGCCCCAACTGCTTAGACTTTTAGAGGTACTCGGAATATGACTTTCAGATCGCGGAAACATCTATTACACATGTCAGATTGAAAATGGTGAGATTGTAGACTGCTAAATTGATAGTGCAGTTTAGGAGATTTTACAGCAAACTAGCTATTCACATGCTGATAAGACTTTGGTACTGTGTGTAGCTACAGTATACAAGCTTGCCAGCCCATAGAGATAGTATTGCATTGTGGGTTTCGTAATTGACTTGAGGCAAAAGGATGTCCACAATGATTTTCACATGTTGCTACCAACCTTACCAAAATTAAACACTTGTTTACAAAAAATATTGTTCTCCAACACTGTAAATGATAGACATTTTTGGTTTGGGGTGGATTTTTCCTTTAAACGTCTTTATGAGGGTCTGGTGGTGTTAAAAACAGGTACAGTGGGGAAGGACTCTAATGAAGAGAAGTGATCCAGAGTTAATCCCCTACAGTTAAACTACTGTCGTATCATTGGCCTTGTTCAGATTTCAAACACATCACGTCATGGAAAGACCTCAACGTGCCTAGTTCTCTTTTGGAAAAACTGATTAATCAGCTTTCATTATTGCATAAAACGTGCTATGTCATGTACCATTAAAACTCTTTAACGTTGAGTAATTAAATCCAAGCTTGGAGAGACTGAGGGCTTTGTACTGCATGAGCAACTCTGACTTCTGTGTACTGTGCATTGACGTCAATGAGAAAGTTCTGTAAAAATTCAAGTTCGGCATCTCCAGTTAAGATTTGGCCCAAGTGGAGAGACCGTCAGATCCAGCTGTGTCGAGGGTCCAGAGCGGAAGCAGAAGGCATGTTTATTTCAGTACCATAACAGCAGGTACTTTATATGATACTGAAAGATAAGGAGAAGAAGATCTGTCCATCTGTCCGTCCATCAGTCACAATAAAATACTAACTACAGTCCCAGCCTTCCAAGTCTCTCCAGTCTTGTTATTCACTACTTTCATATGCATAGATTCAATAGAACCACTGAGTGAATTCACAGGATGCACACACACATCTATACCGTGGACACAGACGTTTTTTCCATTCTAGATGTGAGGGGGAAGGAGAGTGACAGGAGTGGTAACTCCAGCTGAAGTTAGGACATTGATGGTTCTCGCGCGCACACGCACACCAGTGTTTACTTTTGGAAAATGTGGTGCCGGACATTTGACCAGCAACATTTTAATTTCCAGACATTTGAGAAATCTACCAGACCCATATGATTTGGCTGCAACTGATTAGGGCGTCCACCCACGGTGCTCAGAATGACAGAAATCACATTTAGATTAAGGGCATTCATATTAACAGAACGTGCAAGTCGAGGATGCAATGATGTGCGGTCCTTCTTAACAAATTCTGATGTCCTCAGCCAACAAGACAAGTAACAAACAGCAACATCCCCAGCCTATGTCAATTTATTATCCCCCACAGTATAAAAGTTAACTTATTCTATTGGTCAGCTTGTCGAGAAAGAAATAGCCTATTTCAAACAGACTCTGGGACAGTTGTAGGAAGATAGATTCCAAATTCAGAAATCAAACCAATAGGCCTAAGTTACATAAAAAATAAATAAAAAGCAATGAGTCTGATGCAACAGATGAGAACGTTTAGCTTAAAATGTTGATATGCAAATGAATTCACATTATAAGAGTAGCAACGCACACAAGGCAGTAGGCTACGTGCGAATGTTCGTCACAATGCAATTAGCGGGAAAACACTGTCAAAACGACACTGCACATGCCAGTGGTTACACGTGACAGATGAAAATACCTGTTAGAAATGTAGAAAGAGGATCTAATAAGCAAGGTAAGACACACCTCATAACATTCAGGTTTCAAACACAGATTCAACCACAAAGACCAGGGAGTTTTTCCAATGACTCGCAAAGGTAAGTAGGTAGAGTAATGTCATACTTTCCAGGTCCATTCCCAAACAGTTCGAACTACTAATTTTGAAAATGATTCTCTCCTGAAATAAGTCTTCAATCAGGATCTCAGCGATCACTGCCTGTATCCGCTACGGGTCCCCAGTCAAACGACCACCCCTCATCACTGTCAAACGCTCCATAAAACACTTCTGCGAGCAGGCCTTTCTAATCGACCTGGCCCGGGTACCTTGGAAGGATATTGACCTTATTCTGTCAGTTGAGGATGCCTGGTCATTCTTTAATCTTGGAACTACCCATCCCGGATCCGGGAGAATTGTCATCAACTACACTAATTAGCATAGGGCAACGGTCAAAAAATATTACTAGAAAATATTCATATTCATGAAATCACAAGTGAAATATAGTGAAACACAGTTTAGCCTTTTGTTAATCACCCTGTCATCTCAGATTTTGAAATTATGCTTTACAGCCAAAACAAGACAAGCAGTTGTGTAAGTTTATCGATAGCCTAGCATAGCATTATGTCCAGCTAGCAGCAGGAAGCTTGGTCACGAAAATCAGAAAAGCAATCAAATTAATCATTTACCGTTGATGATCTTCGGATGTTTTCACTCACGAGACTCCCAGTTAGACAGCAAAGTTAGACAGCAAATGTTATTTTTATACCCAAAATACCTCCGTTTGTTGGTCACATTATGTTGAGAAATCCACCGGAAATAGCGGTCATGACAACGCCGGAAGAAAATCCAAATTATATCCATAATATCGACAGAAACATGGCAAATGTTTTTTATAATCAATCCTCAAGGTGTTTTTCAAATATCTATTCGATAATATATCAACCGGGACAATTGGCTTTTCAGTAGGAGCGAGCGGAAAAATGACTACCTCTGTCTTTTACGCAAGAATCGCTCAGAGCCCTCAGCTGGCCACTTACGCAATGTAGTCGTTTACGCTCATTCAACATAAAGACGTGAAACCACGTCAAAATTCTGTAGATACCTTAGGGAATACGTAGAAAAATGAATTGGTTGATATCCCTTTCAATGGCCAATAGGGGTGAATAGGAACACAACGGTTTCAAAATAAGAGGCACTTCCTGATTGGATTTTCCTCAGGGTTGCGCCTGCAATATCAGTTCTGTTATAGTTATACTCACAGACAATATTTTGACAGTTTTGGAAACTTTAGTGTTTTCTATCATAAGCTGTCAATTATATGCATATTCTTGCATCTGGTCCGGAGAAATAGGCAGTTTACTTTGGGAAAGTTATTTTTCCAAAAATAAAATAGTGCCCCCTAGTTTCAGGAGGTTAAAAGTAACTTCCTCACCATCTTAGATAAGCATGCTCCGTTCAAAAAATGCAGAACGAAGAACAGATATAGCCCTTGGTTCACTCCAGACCTGACTGCCCTTGACCAGCACAAAAACATCCTGTGGCGGACTGCAATAGCATCGAATTGTCCCCGCTATAAGCAACTGTTCAGGGAAGTCAGGAACCAAAACACACAGTCAGTCAAAGGCCAGCTTTTTCAAGCAGAAATTTGCATCCTGTAGCAATAACTCCAAAAAGTTCTGGGACACTAAAGTCCATGGAGAACAAAAGCACCTCTTCCCAGCCGCCCACTGCACTAAGGCTAGGTAACACGGTCACCACCGATAAATCCGTGATAATCGAAAACTTCAACAAGCATTTCTCAACGGCTGGCCATGCCTTTCCTCCTGGCTACTCCAACCTCGGCCAACAGCCCCCCCCCCTACCCAAATCCAGATAGCAGATGTTCTGGAAGAGCTGCAAAACCTGGACCCGTACAAATCCGCTGGGCTTGACAATTTGGACCCTCTATTACTGAAACTATCCGCCGCCATTGTCGCAACCCCTATTACCAGCCTGTTCAACCTCTCATATCGTCTGAGATCCCCAAGGATTGGAAAGCTGCCGTGGTCATCCCCCTCTTCAAAGGGGGAGACACCCTGGACCCAAACTGTTACAGACCTATATCCATCCTGCCCTGCCGATTTAAGGTCTTCGAAAGCCAAGTCAACAAACAGATTACTGACCATCTCGAATCCCACCGTACCTTCTCCTCTATGCAATCTGGTTTCCGAGCCGGTCACATCTCAGCCACGCTCAAGGTACTAATCGATATCACAACCACCATCGATAAAAGACAGTGCTGTACAGCCATCTTCATCGACCTGGCCAAGGCTTTCGACTCTGTCAATCACCATATTCTTATCGGCAGACTCCGTAGCCTCGGTTTTTCTAATGACTGCCTTGCCTGGTTCACCAACTACTTTGCAGACAGTTCAGTGTGTCAAATCGGAGGGCATGTTGTCCGGTCCTCTGGCAGTCTCTATGGGGGTGCCACGGGGTTCAATTCTCGGGACGACTCTTTTCTTTGTATATATCAATGATGTTGCTCTTGCTGCGGGCGATTCCCTGATCCACCTCTACGCAGACGACACCATTCTGTATACTTCTGGCCCTTCCTTGGACACTGTGCTATCTAACCTCCAAACGAGCTTCAATGCCATACAACACTCCTTCCGTGGACTCCAACTGCTCTTAAACGCTAGTAAAACCAAATGCATGCTTTTCAATCGTCCGCAGCCTGCACCCTCATGCCCGACTAGCATCACCACCCTGGATGGTTCCGACCTAGAATATGTGGACATCTATAAGTACCAGGTGTCTGGCTAGACTGTAAACTCTCCTTCCAGATTCATATCAAACATCTCCAATCTAAAATCAAATCTAGAGTCGGCTTTCTATTTCGCAACAAAGCCTCCTTCACTCACGCCGCCAAACTTACCCTAGTAAAACTGACTATCCTACCAATCCTCGACTTCGACTATGTAATCTACAAAATAGCTTCCAATACTCTACTCAGCAAACTGTATGCAGTTTATCACAGTGCCATTCGTTTTGTTACTAAAGCACCTTATACCACCCACCACTGCGACCTGTATGCTCTAGTCGGCTGGCCCTCGCTACATATTCGTCACCAGACCCACTGGCTCCAGGTCATCTACAAGTCCATGCTAGGCTTGTAACGCCAGGGTAGTGGGTTCGATTCCCGGGACCACCCATACGTAGAATGTATGCACACATGAGTGTAAGTCGCTTTGGATAAAAGCGTCTGCTAAATGGCATATATTATTATTATTATTATTATTAGGTAAAGCTCCGCCTTATCTCAGTTCACTGGTCACGATGGCAACACCCACCCGTAGCACGCGCTCCAGCAGGTGTATCTCACTGATCATCCCTAAAGCAAACACCCCATTTGGCCGCCTTTCCTTTCAGTTCTCTGCTGCCTGTGACTGGAACAAATTGCAAAAATTGTTGAAGTTGGAGACTGATCTCCCTCACCAACTTTAAACATCTGCTATCCGAGCAGCTAACCGATCGCTGCAGCTGTACATAGTCTATTGGTAAATAGCCCACCCAATTTACCTACCTCATCCCCTTACTTTTTTATTTATTTACTTTTCTTCTCTTTTGCACACCAGTATCTCTACCTGCACATTACCATCTGACCATTTATCACTCCAGTGTTAATCTGCAAAATTGTAATTATTCGCCTACCTCCTCATGCCTTTTGCACACAATGTATATATATACTCTTTTTCTCTACTGTGTTATTGACTTGTTTATTGTTTACTCAATTTGTAACTCTGTTGTTGTCTGTTCACACTGCTATGCTTTATCTTGGCCAGGTCGCAGTTGTAAATGAGAACTTGTTCTCAACTAGCCTACCTGGTTAAATAAAGGTTAAAAAACAAGAAAAAGTACAGGCAAAACTCTACAGGAAACCCTGGTTTAGTCTGCTTTCCACCAGACACTGTGAGACGAATTCACCTTTAAGCTGAACAATAACCTTAAACAAAAGGCCAAATCTACACTGGAGTTGCTTACCAAGAAGACAGGGAATGTTACTGAGTGGCCGTGTTACAGTTTTGACCTAAAATCTACTTGAAAATCTATGACAAGACGTGAAAATTGTTGTCTAACAAAGATAAACAACCAATTTGACAGAGCTTGAAGAATTGTTTTAAAGAATAATGTGCAAGTGTTGCAAAATCCAGGTGCGGAAAGCTCTTATGGACAAAAAGGGTCAATGCAGATATTCCAGGTAGCTATTGGTTAAATATTTAAATAACTAATTATTAGCAGTATAGCTTGAGGGGCTGAAGCTGTTTAAGAGCCTGTTGGTTCCACACTTGGTGCATTGGTACCGCCTCCCCCTCACTCCAGCCCACTCACCTCTACTAACCCCCTCGTCCCTGCACCCAATCATTCACCTTATTTAATGTCCATTCTGCTCTCCTGCCATCCTTGCTATTTTTCTCATCTTCCCCATCCGATCTTCTCACCTCTATCAGTCATAAAAGTGAAGGGCCCAGAATGCTACACTGGGTTTCAATGTGAGTAGAGATCATCAAATGCCTAATCAGTCTGTCAGTCAGTCAGAACAGAACACAAGGGCTTGTCAGTCTCCATAAATCCCTTGGTAGCAGAGCTGTGGAAAGGCACCAGAGACAACAGTATAACGTCCTTTAATTAGAGTTTGAATCATTGGCGGGCTCAGGCAGGGAGAACTGTCCACCTCTACAGGCTAGCAATAACACATCCATTTTAACCACTAACCTTAACCATTATCCTATCCTCAACTAAAGTACTTACTTTCTTATTCAAATGTATTACTTAAACTGCAACAAGTGCCAAAATCTAATTTGAGCATAGGTTGGAACAAATAGGCCTACACTGCACTGCTAACCAATCAGAAGCCAGAGTGATTCCACATGGTGGTGGTGTGATGTAGACGGACGGACGCTGCTTTAAGTGGTCTACTGTGGCCAACCCTAAACACAGGTTATCCCTGACGTGTCAGCTCACTTTACAAGGTTACAGAGAGCCAGCGCACGGATACACATGCTTACATTGGCTTTCACGTAGACCATTTATAGGGTGTGAGAATGAGTGTGTGTGTGTATGTGTGTGTCGTGATCATGGTGTGTAAGAAGAGAAGCAGGGGGACAGAGTCCTGTACCTCACCTCAGGCTGAATGGCTTTGAAGACCGGAGCATCCATGAGAGTGATCTGACCCTGGAGAGAAGGGGAGAGAAACAGAGAGAAGTGGGGGAGAAAGAGAGAGAAGTGGGGGAGAAAGAGAGAGCGAGAGAGAGCGAGCGAGACATCAGAGCAGTAATTAGGTAAACAGATTTGGACTGAAGCGTTGACCTGACATCATTGCAGGCAGTGCTTCCAAAACTTTATTCAACCGTCCCAGAATAACCAGGAGAAATCTGGAGGGGGATAAAAAAGGTAGAGACCACCCTCTGTCTGTCTAGCTGGGTATGGCAAGGCAGGGGAGAGTGAGAAGGCTCAAACTAGAATTGTACAGAGAACCTAGAGTATGAAACCGTCTTAGAGGGACTGTGTCAGCATTAAAGGCTTGCTGCACAAGCCACTGGACATAAATTGGTTGAATCAACATTGTTTCCATGCGATGTCAATAAAACAATCAATGTGAGGACGTGGAAAACTGATTGGCTTTGCACAAATCAATAAATCAACGTTTAAACTAAATACAATGACAGAGTGAAAAGGTTGGTTGATATCACATTGAATTCACAGTAGTTGACAACTCAACAAAATCTAGACGTTGAACTGATGTATGTGCCCTGTGGGTAATCTCGTCACAAATCACAACTGCGCTACAGTAATGCTCTAACCATACTGCCTGGACGACAAACTTCCAAGTTGGAAGTTGGACCTAAATCTTCTATATATAATATACCTTTGGCTTTTCAGGGAAAAGCATGTAAATCACAGCCGTTCATTATACTCTACACAGAGTGGTCTAGTATGCGCAGGCAGATGGTTTATGTTGTCTGACATCATGGAAACTGACTGCCTAGGATATTAGGGAGGACCATGGTGATCTATCTAACAGGGGCTGGGAGCTGGGAGTTGTAGCTTTTAGAATGGCCTCGTTCTATTTAGAATATCGGAGGATATTTGTGCCGGTGTATCCTCCTGGATCGCTCACCCACTTCATCCTCTCTTTCTGAAAGACTTTCCAAGATGCATCATTCCTCTCTCTAGTGTCTCAATGTCACATACGCGCCATTACACACACACACACACACACACACACACACACACACACACACACACACACACACACACACACACACACACACACACACACACACACACACACACACACACACACACACACACACACACACACACACCAGGGTGGGTACTTACTGCATACTCCTCAGGGGTAACCTTCAGGACATCGAAGACGACAGCATCAAAACTCTTCTTCAGCTCAGAACCCTTCTCACTGAGAGACTCTGAGCTGCTGCTCTTCTGGACACACACACACACACATTAGGGCAGGGAACTTGGGAAACATAAAGCTCAAAGAAATGAAAGAAATGGGGGGGGGGGTGTTTGACACCCATAGTGCTCTATGTTAGTGTTTGCTCTAGCCCTGCACAGACACACATTAATGAAATCATCAGAATGGGAGAGGTTAAGGGGGGAAAGGGGCGTGTCTCACCTCCGAGGCAGTGGCAGCAGCAGTGGTGACGCTTGATTGGCCATTGGGGAGGTCCATCATTCCCACACCATCTGTCTGTCAGTGCAGCACAGCACTACTCATCCTCAGTGTGTGCACTCTGGACAGACACACAAACGAGAGAGAAACGACTTAAACCCATATTTCATTTATCAGACCAATGCTCACAAACCCTGGATCAACAGTGCACCCTTGTGGATGAAAGTGGTAGGAGATTCACTTCAGATGTGGGAAATCAGCAGTGCTCTAGCCCCACATACAGGTGCCAAGTACACATGCAGACATACACACACACACACACAAAGATGCTCACTAAGCTGTGGTTTAACCAGCTCAGCTGGCAGTGTAATCCAAGTATGAAAGCGAGTGTGCACCGCGCGAGCGAGCGAGAAAGACAGCGAGAGGAGAGCGAGGAGACAGAGTGCAAGAGAGGAGAGACAGTGGCAGAGGTGAGGGAGAGGATGAGCAGCACTTTCTATCCACTACTCCAAATATGCTTCAATCAGGAGGTATTTATCAAATGAAACTTAAAGAATGGTGATAATAATTAACATTGTTGCTCAAAAATATTGTTCATTTTGGTCATACTTCATATACATTGCTTTGGCAACAATGACAACCACTATCCACGCCAATAAAGCATTTACTGAATTGAGACAGAGTGTTCAAAATGTGAAGTTCTACATTCACAGAACAATCAAACAAAGAGAAACTGTGTATACTTTTTGGGGAAAGGTCTGGTGTTCTAGAGTTGGCAGCACAGTCACAGCTTGCCAAAAGCTAAGGGAGGAAACGGGAGCAAAAACAAAACATATTGAATATACAGCGCTGCTTGAAAGAATGTGAACCCCTTAGTGTTCACCAAGAAATCTTCATTTAATCAGAACTAGTCTTTTTGATCTGACCTAACAGGTTTATATTTACCAATACCATAGAGGATATCATGCGTGTAGTAGAAAAACAACATTAAAAGTCATTAGTGCAGGTGCAAATAGTAAGTGACGCACTTCCAAAATATCCCCAAGAGCCACAAAAACAATAAATCAGGTAAAAAAAAGCCAACCCATAGATAACATCTAGAGATTTGCAGACCTTCCTTGCTGCATCTCAGGTAACTGTGCATGCTTCAACAATAAGAAAACTGAACCAAAATGCCATTCATGGGAGGTTTGCTAGGAAGAAACCTCTGCTGTCAAAAAAGAACCAAACTGCCAGTCTTAACTTTGCCAAAGACCACCTGGACAAACCTGAAGGTTTCTGGAAGTCCATTCTCTGGACCGATGAGTCAAAAGTACCACAAAAAGAACCTGATCCCAATAGCTAAGCATGGTGGTGGGAATGTCAAGATCTGGGGCTGCTTTTCCCACACTGGGCATGGACGACTCCACATCATTAAGGGAACACTGAATTCTGAGTTGTACCAGAAGATTCCTGAACAGAACGTCAGGCCATCAGTCAAGGAGCTACAGCTGGGCCAAAAACGGGTCTTCCAACAAGACAATGACCCAAAGAAATCAAACAAATCTACCAAAGAATGGCTCAGGAGAAAGATGTGTGTTTTGGATTGGCCAAGTCAAAGTCCTGGCCTAAATCAATCCGAGACGCTGTGGGAGGACCTGGAGAGGGCAGTTCATACCAGACACCCCTCGAACCTCACTCAATTGGCTGAGTTCTGTAAGGAGGACTGGGCAAAAATCCCTCAAAACAGATGTCAGAGACGGAGTAAACGTCTCCTACAGCCAGTAATCAAAGTTAACGCTGCTAATGGGAGGTGCCCCAAGTGATTGACTTAAGGGGTTCAAATCATTTTACACATATCAAATCTGTGTATAAAATCACTTTTGTTAAGTAAACAATGAAAATATAATTGTTTCTTCCACTTACTTGGAATGTATTTATTACGAATTTAGATAAGGATTTTGAATGTTGATTTTAAATCAGAAAAAGTACCAGCCCTATAGGGTTCACATACTTTCAAGCAGCACTGTATATACAATACCAGTCAGAAGTTGGCACACCTAATCATTCCATTTTTACTATTTTCTACATTGTAGAAGTGAAGACATCAAGTATGAACTAACATGGACTAACACAAGGAATTATGTAACCCCCCCCCCAAAAAAATATATATAATTTATAATTAAAATATAATTTATATTTGACATTCTTAAAAAGTAACCATTTGCTTTGACAGCTTTGCACACTCTTGGCATTCTCTCAACCAGCTTAGTGACCATAGTCACTTGGAATGCATTTCAATTAACAGATATGTCTTGTTAAAAGTTAATTTGTGGAAGTTCTTTCCTTCTTAATGCGTTTGAGCCTATCAGGTATGTTGTGACAAGGTAGGGGTGGTATACAGAAGATAGCTCTATTTGGTAAAAGACCAAGTCCATATTATGGCAAGAACAGATCAAATAAGCAAAGAGTCTATCATTACTTTAAGACATGGTCAGTCAGCGCGGAAAATTTTAAGAACTTTGAACCTTCCTTCAAGTGCAGTCGCAAAAACCATCAAGCACTATGATGAAACTTGCTCTCATGAGGACAGCCACAGGGAAGGAAGATCCAGAGTTACCTCTGCTGCAGAGAACAAGTTCATTAGAGTTAGAGTTAATTTAAGACATCAACATCAACTGTTCAGAGGAGACTGTGTGAATCAGGCCTTCATGGTCAAAATGATGCAAAGAAACCACTACTAAAGGACACCAATAAGAAGAGACTTGCATCCAAGTCCAAGAGACACGAGCAACGGACATTAGAGCGGTGGAAATCTGTCTTTTGCTCAGATGAGTCAATTGTATTGACTTATTTGGTTCCAACCGCCCTGTCTTTGTGAGACGCTAAGTAGGTGAACGAATGATTTCCGCATGTGTGGTTCCCAACATGAAGCATGAAGGAGGTGGTGTGATGGTGCTTTGCTGGTGACACTGTCAGTGATTTATTTAGAATTCAAGGCACACTTAACCAGCATGGCTACCACCGCATTCTGCAGCGATACACCAGCCCATCTGGTTTGCGCGTAGTGGGACTATCATTTGTTTTTCAACAGGACAATGACCCAAAACACCTCCAGGCTGTGTAAGGGCTATTTGACCAAGGAGAGAGATTGAGTGCTGCATCAGATGACCTGTCCTCCAAAATCACCTTACCTCAACCCAAATGAAATGGTTTGGGAAGAGTTGGACTGCAGAGTGAAGGAAAAACAGCCAAGAAGTGCTCAGCACATGTGGTAACACCTTCAAGACTGTTGGAAAAGCTTTCCAGGTGAAGCTGGTTGAGAGAATGCCAAGAGAGTGCAAATCTGTCAAGGCAAAGGGTGGCTACTTTGAATAATCTCAAATATTTTAATTTTTGTAACACTTTTTTGGTTACTACATGATTCCGTGTGTTATCTCATAGCTTTGATGTCTTCACTATTATTCTACAATGTAGAAATTAATAAAAATTAAGAAAAACCCTTGAATGAGTCAGCGTGTCCAAACTTGAGACCGCAATTGTGTACACACACACACAGTGCATTCTGAAAGTATTCAGACCCCCTTGACCTTTTCCACATTGTGACTTATTCTAAAATGATTAAATTCATAAGGGTTTTTATAAAAAAAATTGTATACAAAATTCAACACTGAAATATCATATTTACATAAGCATTCAGACCCTTTACTCAGTACTTTGTTGAAGCAACCTTTGGCAGAAATTACAGCCTCAAGTCCTCTTGGGTATGACACTACAAGCTTGGCACACATGTATTTGGAGAGTTTCTCCCATTCTTCTCTGCAGATCCTCTCAAGCTCTATCAGGTTGGATGGAGTGTTGCTGCACAGCTATTTTCAGGTCTCTCCAGAGATGTTCGATCGGGTTCAAGTCCATGCTCTGGCTGGGCCACTCAAGGACATTGAGACTTGTCCCGAAACCACTCCTGGGTTGTCTTGGCTGTGTGCTTAGGGTTGTTGTCCTGTTGGAATGTGAACCTTCATCCCAGTCTGACGTCCTGAGGGCTCTGGTTTTCATCAAGGATCTCTCTGTACATGTTTGCCACCACCATGCTTCACCGTAGGGATGGTGCCAGGTTCCTTCCAGACATGACACTTGGTATTCAGGCCAAAGAGTTCAATGTTGGTTTCATCAGACCAGAGAATCTTGTTTCTCATGGTCTGAGATTATTTAGGTGCCTTTTAGCAAACTCCAAGCGGGCTGACTTGTGCCATTTAATGAGGAGCAGCTTCTGTCTGTCCAATCTACCATAAAGGTCTGATTGGTGTAGTGCTGCAGAGATGGTTGTCCTTCTTTAAGGTTCTCCCATCTAAACAGAGGAATTCTAGAACTCTGTCAGAGTGACCATCGGGTTCTTCGTCACTTCTCCCCAGATTTCTCAGTTTGGCCGGGCAGAGAGCTCTATGAAGAGAGTCTTGGTGGTTCCAAACTTCTTCCATTTAAGAATGATGGAAGCCACCGTGCTCTTGGGGACCTTCAATGCTGCAAACAAAATGTGGTCTACTTCCCCAGATCTGTGGTTCGACACAAACATGTCTCAGAGCTCTACGGACAATTCCTCCAAACTCACGGCTTGGTTTTTGCTCTGACATGCACTGTCAGCTGTGGAACCTTGTATAGACAGGTGTGTGCCTTTCCAAATCAATTGAATTTACCACAGGTGGACTCCAATCAAGTTGTAGAAACATCAAGAATGATCAATGGAAACAGGATGCACCTGAGCTCAATTTTGAGTCTCATAGCAAAGGGTCAGAATACTTATGTAAATGTTTTATTTTTATACATTTGCTACAATTTCAAATATATATATATTTTTTTACTTTTTCAATTTTGGGTAGTGTGTAGGTTGCAATTTTGTTTTGTTTTGAATAAGGCAGTAAAGTAACAAAATGTGGAAAAAGGGGTCTGAATACTTTCCGACGTATGCATGCATGCATGTATGCATGTATGTATGCAAGCATGTATGTATGCATGTATGCATGCATGTATGTATGCATGTATGCATGTATGTATGTATGCATGTATGCAAGTAAATGAAAGAATGAGAGCACGTGAGAGCAAGCGAGAGGAGATTGTCTGAAGTAGGTAGGAGACAACTGAAAAAGCTTAGGGTAGGCATTAGCCAGAGATCTGAAGAAGTTAGTATGAGCCCTATCTATCTTGGAACAGCTTGTACTACACACTAATAGGCTTAATGCTGTCAATCAACAACCTACAGCCGTATCCCTATAGTCCATAACTGTATGGCTGCATACATATACCTGGGTCGTGCCGTGAAAATAGCGCATTTTGTGTCCCTTTGAAATTTTAACTTAAGTAGAAATTGTGGATTCAAATTGTGTTTTAAAAGTCTATTAAATGAAGTGCCCTTTAAAAGACTAAATCTCATTTTAGTTATGAATAACGGCGTGTGAAAGTGCTAAAATTCATTATTTTGACATGTACCTCCATCAAACCTGTGTCACTTCAAGGATTTGTCACTTCTAAGATTTTAACCCACTTAATCCCAAAATGTCTCCATGTTTCGCCCATCATTGTAAAGCCCTCGTTATTTTGTTACTTTGACAAAGTCATTTCTAAAGATGAATTTATAAATAAATAATCACATGAAATAAATAAAGGTTAAAAAAAATAAAACACATCTGTCCCTCATTTTAAGAAGAGTTCATGTAACAGAGTTTAATTATGGTGGAACGCTCTTTAAATATTATTTTCTAAAGAAAAATTGATCATCTAATAGTTAAATCGGTGTAAAAGCAGGTGAGCTGGTTTGACTCTTAGGCAATTTTCTGGTGGTGTGATGGAAGACTTTTCTTACCCCATTTCTTCCATCCTATATACCTTTTTCTTCATCTTTTAAAATAGTGAGCTGACATGTTTCTAGCACTTTTATTTCCCTGACTGATAAAAACAAATTTTCTTATGCTTTCTCATCGCTCTGTGAGATTCATAATATCTTATCACCAGTCCATCACCACCTTCTACTCACAACATACAGGGGATTCAAACAAGCAGTATTTACTCTTTTTATTATTTGTTCTCATTGTTTGTTTTCATTTTTTTTTTTTACTGTCATGATATTTCAATTGTATTAGACATAACATTTTTTTGTGAAGTATGCATTCAATTGCCACTCCCTGTTACAAGGGGAATTATGGCTGATTTAAGATGAAATCGTCAACCCTGTTACAGTCAACCCTGTTACAGTCAACCCTGTTACAGTCAACCCTGTTACAGTCAACCCTGTTACAGTCAACCCTGTCTCTTTTTGTTTAACCTCGAGATGGAAAAACTTGTTTTTGAACGTTATGACAATGTTAAAATCAAACGTCCTTAAAAAAAGAAAATTGTAAACTTACACTTCTCAAAAGGCACTGAAACAAATGTGTCATAGTGACATGTTAAATAATCACCAGCTGTCTGATAACATTCGTAGTGTCCTTCCCTTCTCTTATTAAATCCTCCACACACACGACAGTGAACCTAATGAGGAATAAGGAACTGTTCAGATCGCTGACATGCACACAGGGTCTCTCTATGCTGTAAGACAGACAGCACTGGCCTTTGTGTGGCTTGCTGGACTTCGTGTGTGTGCGTGCGGGTGCATCCAAGCCGAAGTACAGTAACAAAGGGCTGCCTTCCACAGACTTACCACAAAGACATTCCACTGGTATAGCTGTCCTTATGTCAGTCTAGCCACCAGTTCCTCCCTCCTTCTCAAACTGTGTGTTGGCCTGTCATTATGTCCCCTGTCTAAGTGGCTACCATACAACCAGAGTAGAACAGAGCAGGCGTTTGTCTGCCACAGCAACAAAGTTAACGTGGCTCAGATTCTGCCTGGGGCTAAGCCTGATTAGAGCTTCTACTGTAGTTTACAACACACAGACACACCTTGTACTTACTAGTTGTGTGTCAGATGGGCATTGTGCTTGAGAGCTGAGGTATGGCTGCCTCTTTACGGCTCAGAGAGTGGGTGTGTTTGTCTGTCTGTGTCCTCCTCACACTGCAATCTTGAGGGAGAGGAGAGAGCGCATGTTAAATTCATATGATGAGCACAGAATAAATCCATGAACACTCACACAAATAGACAAATTCACCATACACAAATAGACAATGCTACATACATAATATTATTATGTAATCCTATACACTATGAATTTATTTATTTCACTTTATTTAACCAGGTGAGTTGGAACCAAAAAGAAATCAATTTCATTGAACTCTGTAGACATTCCAGAAGCAAGGCGCAAAATAGCGAAAGGTAGATCTACCTAAATATGTGGAGATCAAAGGGACCTCTAGAGTTAAGCATCAGACATGATCTCAGGAATGCTTCTGTTTCTGTAGGTTATCAGAAAAGTGAGGTACGGTGGTAGTTTACACAAGAGTGCTTTAAAATCCACAAAAAGAGAGCAATGCACAGATTTGGGAGACTTCAAATCAGGCCAGCATACATACCTTCTCATACAGAGTACAGTGCTGAACCTATCGACCGTAATTAAGCACGATACACTATGATATTCAGCGTCCAGGGCCTTCGATACAGAAGCAGCAGCAGTCATAATTGATATTGCTATAGTCTAGAATCAGAATGAATGTCAATGAATAATTCAGTTTTCTGCCATTTTAAATGTATTTATTTAACTAGGCAAGTCGATTAAGAACAAATTCTTATTTACAAATGACGGCCTACCCCGGGCCAAACCCTATCGACGCTGGGCCAATTCCGCGCCACCATATGGACTCCCGATCACAGCCGGTTGTTATACAGCCTGGAATCGAACCAGGGTCTGTAGTGACGCCTCTAGCACTGAGAAGGAGTGCCTTAGACCACTGCACCACTCAGGATCCCCCTATGTAAGGTATGATCTATTCCTATAAAATTTTATTTAACTCATCAACATGTGGAATGAAATGCCCAGATATTTATACGTGGGAACACGATCAATGATGGCACCATCCGAAGTATGTAGGCAGAAATCATGATATATTTCTACATGACCTGGAAAAAAAACATGTACCTGGTTATACCTGCATTAAGCACTAACTTCAGTTCAACAAAGACCCTCTGCAGTACAATAAAGGCAGACAAGCTCTGAAAGATTGTCAGCCGTAGGGTTAATAGCATACATAACACTCGTGGCCCTCCCGCCTTTACAGCAGGGCAGCTCCCGCTCAGCCCAGTCAAAGCTCTTCTGTCCTGGCACCCCAATGGTAGAACCAGCGTCACCCCTGAAGCCATCATCCAAAAAAACATCTGAAACCCAACCTCTTCAAAGACTATCTTAAATAATCCCACAGGACCCCCCCCACCCCTCCCTTGTGTGAAGTCCTTTATGTTCAGAATTCTTTTAATTTAACGCAATCAGTAAATACACATTGTGTTCTTTAAATAATTGACAAACCAGTGAAGCACAGCCTGCTTCAGGCCAATTGTTGAAAATATCTGAATATGTCATGAATGACAGTGTGGAAGGCCTTATACAAATCAATAAAAAAGGCCTGCACAGTGTTTTGTTCCATTTAAACAATTAAAACATCATTTAAAAACAATAGAAGTAGCAGAGAACATATCTAATCTTTTGCGCAGCATTTCATTTAAAAACATGAGATGTGAAAGTTGGTTCCAATGATGAGCTCAGTCAATGCAGTAAGTCAGGGGAGAGAATGTTTGGCTGGAGTAATCTAAACATACCTACAAGACAACTCCCATTTCACACAGACCGAGCACACACACACACACCATACAGAGAGGCTAGGCCTGAAACACTGTTAAAACACTACCTGTGTGTGGCAGTTAAAAAGCTCTGTCTCCTCAAGTTAAATGTGGTTTATCTTGTTCAAGGCTTGTGGAACAATAGTTACAAACAAGCATCACCTTCAGGGAAGCACAAACAGGGGAACACATTTTCCAATGGAACTGGAAAGAAGAACGATCACTCAAACTGAAATGGACAAGTTCAGGTGGTGCCTTCTAAGTTTCAAACAGTTCTCTAAATGGCAGTGTTCAGTACGTAGTAGGCCTATCAGTTTCATGCAGACTACTGAACTCAACCTTCAATTTCCCATCGCTTCACCACATTCCTGAGGCACCTGACAAACAGCAGCCACCAGAAGGCTCTCCACACCCACACAAGTCTACAGTTGCCTGCCTGTCCAACAGAGATCCTGGTTAAGGATGAGATATGTAAAAAAGAACAGGGTCAGCCATAATATTACGGTGCCCCTGGAGCAAATGAAGGTTAAATGCCTTGCTCAAGGGCACATCTTGTCGGCATGGGTATTAAAATCAGCGACCTTTCGGTTACTTGCCCAACATCCTCCTGCTGGGTCAGGTTACAATCTGAACCCAGATATGTGGTTGAGACCAACAGCTGCCAAGAGTTTCTACCCTGACCCCAGAGCAGATGTCAATAAGTTCACTGCCCAGGCCAAATGACAAGGTGTGTGAATGGCTGTAAAAGTGCTCATACCGAAAGTCCCATAGACTAGATGAGGACCTAACAGTCCATACCTAGTTGGAATGAACACCTCCCGAGCCCCTCACCAAAAGACAGACCGTCGCTCAGGGAATGGGGAGAGAATGCACCCTGTTGAGTAAACCCCTGACATCGCATACACATCACAAACAGGCCCCAATCACAAACCCAGCTCCCGATAAGTAGATCCACAGACAGGCGAGTCCACATTAACAACACAGCAGCTCAATGCTCTGAGGTTCACCCCCCTCCCGAAGGCCTGGTTGTCTGTCTAGCGACATCACACTGTCACCTGTTGACAGACAGTGAGGGATAACGCGCTGTCTATTTGGGAATGTGTGGATCAGCTGATGTTCCTGCCTCTTATCTTAGCAAGCTGGAGATGAACCAGAGTTCCTGAAAGGATGAGTAGAGGTACTGGAGAGGAGAGCCGGATTAAGGCTCATGTTGAGGCATGTAGCAGGGGAAGTGTTTTCTGAGAGCCCACTTCAGCAGAAACCAATCAAAGGTCCACAGGTACGGCCTACAGCCTATGCAAATTATTTAGTTTGTTTGTGTTTGCTACAAGGTAGGCCTGCCAGGTTATTTTACATAGCCTATAGCCTTAGTTTGTGTGTAGAATTGTATTATACATTTGTTTGGCTGGGTCTTGAGAATCAGTCAGCTACAATTATAGTTAATCTGTTTTTGACCAAGTCTGTTTTTACATTCTAGTCATTCAGTGACTTACAGAAGTGAGTGCATACATTTTCATACTGGTCCCCCATGGGAATCAAACACAAACCTGGCCTTGCAAGACCTATGCTCTCCCAAATGAGCTACAAGAGACAATTTCATGTCGAAAAATTATGCGATTACCAGGTGTCTTTTAATTTAGATGAATTATTTTTCATAGTAGTGCAGCCAGTCCACAAGGTGGCACAGCACCCCTCTTACATTCTTTGGTGAGATCCCTGTTATCTATCTGATTCGTGGAGAATTAGATATGTTCCCTCGGAAAAAAATCACCACAATAAGTGAAGTAAAAATGAACCATGCTGCATCTTTCGGTCAAAAAGGTAAGCTAAAACTTTAATTCTTACTACACTTATAATAACCTCAATATTTTACCAGTCAGCCAACAGTGCCGATAAAACAGGCCTTGTAGTTAAAACTAGGCTATGTCAATAAAAGTGAGGTGACAGAACTGAGTTGTTTTATTCCTACAAAAATAACAAAATATTTTGAAAACGTTCGATTCATGTGTATATGAATCAGGGCGGCAGGAAGCCTAGTGGTTAGAGCATTGGGCCTGTAACCAAAAGGTTGCTAGATTGACTTCCCGAGCTGACATGGTGAAAATATGTCATTCTCCCCCTGAACAAGGCAGTTAAACCCACTGTTCCTAGGCCATCATTGTAAATAAGAATTTGTTCTTAAAACTGACTTGCCTTGTTAAATATAAGGTTAAATAAATCAAATAAAAATATATTTCTCAATTTACAGTGGTATAATCATGTCCGATTTCTTTCCCTGGTATTATATGGACAATTCATCCAACTACAAAATGGTGACCCCCTCAGTTGATTTGAATTTCTTAATTTCTACCTCCACAGTCATTGGGATCTTGGTCACCTCCCTTACAAAGGTCCTTCCTGCCCAGTTGCTCAGTTTAGTAGAACGACCAGTTCTAGGCAGAGTCAAAGGTAGTTCTATGTTTTTCCTATTTCCCAATGATGTAGACCACTATGCTCTTGGAAACTTTCAACACTTTAAAAATGGTTTTATATCCTTCCCCAGATACTTTTGGTTTTGTAGTGTATGTGGACATCTGCTCGTCAAACATCTCATTCTAAAACCATTGGCATTAATATAGAGTTGGTCCCCCCTTTGCTGCTATAACAGCCTCCACTCTTGCGGGAAGGCTTTCCACTAGATGATGGAACATTGCAGCAGGGACTTAGTAATACTCTTGTGCCTGAGTGGAAGCAAGGTTGGGCACCGAAGTTGGGCTATTAGGCCTGGCTCGCAGTCGGCATTCCAATTCATCCCAAAGGTGTTCGATGGGGTTGAGGTCAGGGCTCTATGCAGGCCACAAATTTGTTCACAGCAGAGGTCGACCGATTATGATTTTTCAACGCCGATACAGATTATTGGTGGACCAAAAGCCGATACAGATTTAAAATCGGCCGATTAAAAAAAAAAATATGAATACATGTATTTGTAATAATGATATTTACAACTATACTGAATGAACACTTATTCTAACTTAATATAATACATCAATAAAATCAATTTAGCCTCAAGTAGATAATGAAACATGTTCAATTTGGTTTAAATACTGCAAAAACAAAGTGTTGGAGAAGAACGTAAAAGTGCAATATGTGCCATGTAAGAAAGCTAATGTTCCAGTTCCATGCTCAGAACATGAGAACATATGAAAGCTGGTGGTTCCTTTTAACAGGAGTCTTAAATATTCCCAGGTAAGAAGTTTTAAGTTGTAGTTATTATTAGGACTATTTCCCTCTATGCCATTTGTATTTCATATACCTTTGACTATTGGATGTTCTTATAGGCACTTTAGTAATGCCAGTGTAACAGTATAGCTTCCGTCCCTCTCCTCGCTCCTCCCTGGGCTCGAACCAGCAACACAATGACAACAGCCACCACATCGAAGCAGCGTTACCCATGTAGAGCAAGGGAAACAACCACCCCAAGGCTCAGAGCGAGTGAAGTTTGAAACGCTATTAGTGCGCGCTAACTAACCATCCATTTCACTTTGGTCACACCAACATCATCTCGGGAGTTGATAGGTTTGAAGTCATAAACAGCGCAATGCTTAACGCTGCTGGCAACAGCTGCCGAGAGATAAAAAAAAGTGGTGATCCTAACTGACCTAAGACAGGGAATTTTCACTAAGATTAAATGTCAGGAATTGTGAAAAAAAATGAGTTTAAATGTATTTGGCTAAGGTGTATGTAAAACTCCGACTTCAACTCTATATAGGTCATGGCTCTCGAGTGATGCAGCGGTAAGGCACTGCATCTCGGTGCAAGACGCTTTACTACAGTCCCTGGTTCGAATTCAGGCTGTATCACATCCGACCGTGATTGGGAGTGCCATAGGTCGGCGAGCAATTGGCCCAGAGTCATCCGGGTTTGGCCGGGGTAGGCCTTCATTGTAAATAAGAATTTGTTCTTACCCAACTTGCTTAGTTAAATAAAGGTTAAAAATAAATGTAAAAAATGGCGGCAACCACAGCGCAATCAATTGGAGGTGAACAGTGGCTGGTTCTCAAAATATAGCTAGGCAAGCATTGCACACCAACAGATGGAGAAAACCTACACCAGAAATCCTAAACCATTATTATTACTATTATTCTTATTAAATTTAGAATTATATTTTTTTTAAAAGTATGATCTGTGAATATCTGAATAACTAACAGAAAATGCCCCTTAATTCATATCTGAGTCCTCCAATCCTCTAAATGTAATTATTGGCGGAGTCACGTCATTGAAAAATATATTTCGATACACTGTAGGCCTACCATATGCGAAATCAGTCCCACTAGTGTTGAGTAATGTGCTGTTAAAAATGGTGTAGGTCTTATTTAAAGAGCATATAGAAGTTAGAAGCAAAAGCCTACAACTATTTTATCACCGTTTCGCACTGCTCTGATGCAAGCATGGGGACTGGTCTTGATAAATCAATGAGATTTTGATTTTCACTAACTCTCCATTTGGGTATTGGATAGACAAGAATACAAAAATGAGGGTAGAGAAATGTTATACTCTTAGTGTAACCTTTAACTCGGCAAGTCCTTCCTCATGCCCTGGGTGGATTCTTAAGCTGAATAGCCCAGTACTGTACTGTCGACCATCACGTTGTACAGCGCCATATTTCCGTACCAGCAAGAACCAAATCAAAAGTTGACACCTACTCATTCCAGGATTTTTCTATATTTGTACTATTTTCTACATTGTAGAATAATAGTGAAGACATCACAACTATGAAATCACACTGGTCTCCAGTGTGCCCTGCATTCTGTAGTACAGACATGGCCTGCTCCCCTTTTGCAAGAAATTAGGCGCTTTCCCATGTTTACTACAGTATGTATTGTAGACTGCACAGTAGCCTAAAACACATTTTGTTAATAAATTAATGAGAAATTCTCAAAATGCAGATGTTGATTTAGTTATGGATCCATAACGAAGTACTACGGGAATAAATATCCCTGATTTACAGAAATATTGGAACAAAGATGTCTAATGAAGGCAAACAATTTAGAATCCTCCATTCTGTAGCCTACTCCCGACCATCACTTTGTACAGCGCCATATTTTCCATTCAATGCTACCGGAAACCCTGTGGGTTTTGTTGTTCGTTTTCTCTGAATAGAAACACCATAATATGAATAAAATTAATTAGACCAAATTTCTTCAAATCAATCCCATATACTATGTTATTACAAATAAGGTTTTAAATTCTTTGGTACTGCCAATATGGAATACTATCAAATGCTTCTCAAAGATGACTAGCAATAACAGAAAAAAAATGGCTGACAATTAAATTACGAGAATGCTGCGGCAGCATTCAAAGGTGTGCCACAGTATGATGCAACTTTTAAAGGAGGAACGACTGTAGTTGACTAAAATGTTCCACCGTTTGACAGTAACTGGGCAAAATCATTATTCAAATGACAAAAAAATGTGACTTAGACTTCATGATATTTTTGTAAAAATGAGTAAGACTACACTAAATAAAAATTTTAAAAAGCCAAAATGAAAACTGCCTCATGTTTCACAAGTTTGGACATCACAACACAGTGCAGCACAGCACAGTACAGAATACTATAGTACCTTTACTGCATTGTATCGTTGGACAGCGTATACCAATATATCTTCTTTCATTTCTCAAAAATAGAGACTCTTAGCTTTCATTTGACACCAACTGTGATATGCTCCAATGAACTTCACATTAGTGCTCTTTGGACCTTTGTTGGAAATGCCCATATGCATTTAACTTCTTGGCGCACCGATGCCTTTAGCGGGATCATTTGTGTCAACAGCCGCTGAATTGCAGAGTGCCAAATTCAAATTAAATAACTAAAAATATTTAATTTTCATGAAATCACAAGTGCAATAAAGCAAAACACAGCCTAGCTTGTTGTTAATCCACCTGGCGTGTCAGTTTTAAAAATAAAATAAAAAAGTTTTACAGCAAAAGCTATCCAAGCGTTTGTGTTAGGACATCTCTCAGCAGACAAAACATTACAAACAGCTAGCAGCAAAGTAGATTGGTCACGAAAGTCAGAAAAGCAATACAATCCTTTGATGATCTTCGGATGTTTGCACTCACGAGACTTACCAGTTACACAATAAATGTTCCTTTTGTTCCATGAAGATTTTTATATCCAAAATAGCTCCATTTGGTTGGCACATTTTGTTCAGAAATCCACAGGCTCGAGCGGTCACGACAGGGCAGACAAACTCCAAATAGTATCCGTAAAGTTCGTAGAAACATGTCAAACGTTTTTTATAATCAATCCTCAGGTTGTTTTTACAATAAATAATCAATAATATTTCAACCGGAACGTAGATTTTTCAATATCAGAAAGAGAAAATGTTTGTTCCAAACTGTTGCGCATGCAAAACTCTGCTGGCACCCAGCCATCCACTGATGCGACGTGTGCAATCTCGCTCATTTTTCTGAATAAAAACCTGAAACTATGTCTTAAGAATGTTCACACCATGTGGAAGCCATAGAGAAAGGAATATGGTTGATATCCCTTTAAAATAGAGGGAAGGCATGCAATGGAACAAAGGTTTCAGGAAAAACAGCACTTCCTGGTAGGATTTTCCTCAGGTTTTCACCTGCAATATCAGTTCTGTTATACTCAGACAATATTTTGACCGTTTTGGAAACTTTAGTGTTTTCTATCCTAATCTGACAATTATATGCATATTCTAGATTCTGGGCCTGAAATTTCATTTGGGTACGTTTTTCATCCAAACATCAATATACTGCCCCCAACACTCAACAGGTAAAAATAGCACTTCTGGTTTGAACGGGAATGCTGGGAAGCCCGGTAAATTCTTGCGATTTTCTCGAGAAGGAAAATTGGTATATTCTCTGGAAAATATAAAATCTTACTCAAGAAACTAAGCCTAGCAGCACTCTACAAATCCTCCATTCTTCACCCCCTCTCCATCTTCTCTCCCCCTCTCCTGTTATGAACTTCTCGCTCAACAGATCCACACTTCACACGTAGCTCTAAATAGTAGCCCTTTTTAAATCGTGGCCATCAAAACTGTTTAACCCTCTACAGTCTAAGCACTGTAAGCTTGGGGGGGGGGGGGGGGGGTATCACAACCGGCTGTGATTGGAACTGTGGGCTAACTGCCTTGTTCAGGGGCAGATCGACAGATTTTTACATAGTCAGCTCAGGGATTCAATCTTGCAACCTTACGGTTAACTAGTCCAACACTAACCACCTGCTTCATGAGGAGCCCACCTGTTAAGCGAATGCAGTAAGAAGCCACGGTAAGTTGCTAGCTAGCTTTACATTTAATCAATCAAAATCACTAGTTATAACTACACATGGTTGATGATATTACTAGTTTATCTAGCGTGTCCTGCGTTGCATATAATCGATGCAGTGCGCATTCGTGAATAAGGACTGTCGTTTCGCCAATGTGTACCTAACCATAATCACCAATGCCTTTCTTAAAATCAATACACAGAAGTATATATTTTTAATCCTGCATATTTAGCTAAAAGAAATCCAGGTTAGCAGGCAATATTTACCAAGTGAAATTGTCACTTCCCTTGCGTTCATTGCACGCAGAGTCAGGGAATATGCAACAGTTTGGTCTTCCTGACTCATTGCGAACTAATTTGCCAGATTTTACGTAATAATGACATAACATTGAAGGTTGTGCAATGTAACAGCAGTATTTAGACTTATGGATGCCACCCGTTAGATAAAATACATAACAGTTCCACATTTCACTGAAAGAATAAACGTCTTGTTTTCAAAATGATAGTTTCCGGATTTGACCATATTAATGACCTAAGGCTCGTATTTCTGTGTGTTATTATGTTATAATTAAGTCTATGATTTGATATTTGATAGAGCAGTCTGACTGAGCGGTGGTAGGCAGCAGCAGGCTTGTAAGCATTCATTCAAACCACACTTTCCTCCCTTTGCCAGAAGATTTTCACAATGCTTGAAGCACAACGCTGTTTATGACTTCAAGCCTATCAACTCCTGAGATTAAGCTGGCAATACTAGAGTGCCTATAAGAACATCCAATAGTCAAAGGTCTATGAAAAATAAAAATGGTATAGGAGAGAAATAGTTCTATAATAACTACAACCTAAAAGTTCTTACCTGGGAATATTGAAGATGTTAAAAAGGAACCACCAGCTTTCATATGTTCTCAGCAAGGAAATTAAACGTTAGCTTTCTTACATGACACATATTGCACTTTTACGTTCTTCTCCAACACTTTGTTTTTGCAGTATTTAAACCAAATTGAACATGTTTCATTATTTATTTGAGGCTAAATTGATTTTATTGGTGTATCATATTAAGTTAAAATAAGTGTTCATTCAGCATTGATGTAATTTACACACACACACACACACACACACACACACACACACACACACACACACACACACATGTAAATTACATCAATGAAGGGTGACTGCAGTCACTCTTCACCACAGAAGTGCAACATCAGCGAATGTGGTTGAGACACACCCCATGCAAAACAAAATCACAAGTTTAAACTGACAGTTTTCTATGGGGAGTTTTGTATTATGCTAATTTGATTTCCATGGGGCAGCGGAAATCAATTAAGGTTAACAGGCGATTGCATTGAGAATTATTACGCAATGTCTGGGCTTATAAAAGCCTATGTTTCACACCAGCAGCAATCAGCTGAGGAGCTGCAGCAGTGGCGCTAGCGCTATCGGACAAGGGATTTTCCATTGAAATTGTCTCTGTGTGCTGTCCATGTGGGATAAGATACACAAAAATACACAAGCCCCCATTTAATTCCTATAAGTCTTGCAAATTAACCAATAGATCGATAAGCATGGTGGTCAAATATATTTCCATGGACTGAACTTTCCATCTCGCTGTCAATTTTTTATTTTATTTTTTACCTTTGTTTAAAAGACAAGTCAGTTAACACATTCTTATTTACAATGACAGCCTAGGAACAGTGGGTTAACTTCTTTGTTCAGGGGCAGAAAGACAGATGTTTACCATGTCAGCTCAGGGATTCGATCTAGCAACCTTTGGGTTATTGTCCCTGCTCTAACCACTAGGTTCCCTACCGCCCCAATTAGGCGGGCAAAAATTATATTTATTAGCACTTACATTTTTTTGCCAAACACCAATTACCAGCTAAACTAAACCCTGGTGAGTGAGTGAGTGAGTGAGTGAGTGAGTGAGTGTGTGTATACACTTGGCTGTGAGTAAGGATGATGGATGGCCCACACCCACACACTAAGAGACAGCCCAGCCACTGACTGACTGCAAAAACACTGATATGAGGACAGAGCCGAAGCATTCTACAGGCAGGCTATCACCTTCAGACTGACTCATTCCTCTAGAAACAGCTTTATTCAGGCCACAGTCAATGACCCATGTGAGCTGTGCTATAATCTCATCTCCAACAAACATCTATATTGAGAACCAGTTTGTCTGGCCCAGTGATGAGCCACGAGTCTCCACAGACAAATAGGATGAGTATGTTGTTGGTGTGACAGTTGGCTGTCCCTTGTTGGAGACTACAGGCTTGGCCGTGTCGGTCTGTCTGATCAGGGTCAGAATCAAAAGCTGCTGCATCCAGGTGAAAAAAACAGGCACGTGACAGTGAGGTCATGTGTGTATGTTCTAGCCATTAGCCACTCAGCAGTGCAGGACTGGGTCTGACACCCTTAAAATGTCACTTTTCACACACACACACGCTATGCTAAATCCCAAAGCTCCAGCCAGCCTCATGCATTTCTAAACGGTGCAGACTGCAGCATCTTGGTAAGACCCAAAGTGGGTCAGTGTACTCACTGTGCTGAGAACTGTGGGATGCAGAGAAACACACTGTAGCGTGCCTCTTTTATAGTCTTAAAGCCAGAGTGAACAGCGTCAAAAACTGGATGCCTAATGTTGACATTGTCAGTTTTCATTAAGAGCCATTTCTGAAGAGTTCGTAACAGGGATGTTGACATGTAGCCTAGGTGAAATTATAACTAACTTTGTCAGAGACAAACAATCCCTAATTCAAAGCAGGTCAGAGATACTCTAAGAGGGGGGCCTCCCGAGTGGTGCAGTGGTCTAAGGCACTGCATCGCGGTATTAGCTGTGTCACTGGAAATTCTGGGTTAGAGTCCAGGCTCTCATGGCCGGCCGCGACTGGGAGACCCATAGGGCGGCGCACAATTGGCCCAGCGTCGTCCAGGTTAGGGGAGGGTTTGGCCGGCAATGATGTCCCATCGCGCACTAGTGACTCCTGTGGCGGACTGGGCGCAGCGCACGTTGTTACGGTCGCTAGGTGCACAGTGTTTCCTCCGACACATTGGCGGCTGGCTTCCGGGTTAAGTGGGCATTGTGTCAAGAAACAGTGTAGCTTGGCAGGGTTGTGTTTTGGAGGACACATAGCTCTCAACCGTCGCCTCTCCAGAGTCCGTACGGGGATAACGAAAAAGGGGTAAAAGTAAAAAATATATATATATTTTTTTTAATCAACTAAGAGGGGCCACTGAGCCAGTGTCGCTCTCTCACACACATGCATGTCACCGCAACCAGGTCGATACGCATAGGGCCCTATAAAATCAGGTATTTTTTTTAATTTTCAAGTTTTGCTCTCAACATCACTAAGGTAACAAAATAAATTGTTTTAAGATGGTCATACCAAGGATCATTATTATCTATTACATATTACATTTAAAGTATTGTTGAATTTGGCCTTAATGCCATTAGCCCATAGAAACGTATTGAATAAAATTCACCACATGGAACAGATAGTTTTGGGGGAATATCTGTCCTATACAGTATCTGAGCAATAAGAAAGTTGAGGAAAACAATCTAGATTTTTTTAAACACCTACTTAACCCCTTACTTTAGGGGTTAAACTACTTAAATGCATAATTCCATAAATATTTTCAACTTGTATCGGGGTACCTTCAGATGAGTCTTGTGTTCATCCTAGAGCAAAACAACCAACATGTATGCGAGTCTGTGTGAGAATCACCTTAGAGGGGTTAAATTAGTGTGTAGCCAAAACTGATCGGACGTTGGCATATCTGCAGTACCAACATCAGACGAGTCCTGCGATGGTCGTAGCGCAAAACGGAGAACACTGTAAATGACAGTCATCTTTCCATAGAGGTGTCATAATATACAGTGCCTCTGGAAAGTATTCAGAAGCCTAGACTTTATCCACATTTTATTCCGTTACAGCTTTATTCTAAAATGATTTTATAAAAACAAAACCTCAGCAATCTACACACAATACCCCATAATGACAACGTGAAAACTAGGTTTAAAAAACAGAAATGCCTCATTTACATAAGTATTCAGACCCTTTGCTGTGAGACTCGAATTTGAGCTCGGGTGCATCCTGTTTCCATTGGTCATCCTTGAGACGTTTCTACAATTTGATTGTAGTCCACCTGTGGTAAATTCAATTGATGGGACATCATTTGGAAAGGCACACACGTTTATATAAGGTCCCACAGTTGACAATGCATGTCAGAGCAAAAACCAAGCAATGAGGTTGAAGGAATTGTTTGCAGAGCTCCGAGACAGGATTGTGTGGAGGCACAGATCTGGGGAAGGGTACAAAAAAAAGTCTGCGGCATTGATAGTATCCAAGGACAGAGGCCTCCATCAAAACCACCAAGACTCTCCCTAGAGCTGGCCGCCTAATCAAACTGAACAATCGGAGGTGAAGGGCCTTGGTCAGGGAGGTGACCAAGAAACCGATGGTCACTTTTACAGGGCTCTAGAGTTCCTCTGTGGAGATGGGATAACATTACAAAAAGACAACCATCTCTGTAGCACACCACCAAAATCAGGCCTTCATGGTAGAGTGGCCAAAACGTAAGCCACTCCTCAGAAAAAGAAACCTAAAGAACTCTCAGGCCATGAGCAACAAGATTCTCTGGTCTGATGAAACCAAGATTGAACTCTTTGGCCTGAATGCCAAGCGTCACGATGAAGCACAGTGGTGGGAGCGTCATGCTGGAAGGATGTTTTTCAGCGGCAGGGACTGGGAGACTAGTCAGGATTGAGGGAAAGATGAACAGAGCAAAGTACAGCGAGATGCTTGATGAAAACCTGTTCCTGAGCGCTCAGGACCTCAGACTGGGGCAAAGTTAACCTTCCAACAGGACAATAACCCTAAGCACACAGCCAAGACAACCCAGGAGTGGCTTTGGGACAAGTCTCTGAATATCCTTGAGTGGCCCAGCCAGAGCCTAGACTAAAGTGCTTGGAGTAACCCTAGATTGTAAACTGCCATGTTTAAAACGTATTGGTGCAGTAGTAGCTAAGATGAGAAGATGCTCTGCATTCTTAACACTATCAACAAGGCAGGTCCCACAGGCCCTAGTTTTGCCTCATCTGGACCACTGTTCAGTCGTGTGGTCAGGTGCCACAAAAAAAGGATTTTGGAAAATTGCAGATGGCTCAGAACAGGGAAGCACGGATGGCCCTTGGTTGTACACAAAGCTAATATTAATCAAATGCATGTCAATCTCTCCTGGCTGAAAGTGAAGGAGAATGACTTCATCACTACTTTTATTTATGAGAGGTATTGACATGTTGAATGCTCCGAGCGGTCTGTCTAAACTACTGGCACACAGCTTGGACACCCATGCATACCCCACAAGACATGCCACAAGAGGTCTCTTCACAGTCCCCAAGTCCAGAAAAGACTATGGGAGGCACACAGTAGTACATAGAGCCATGACTACATGGAACTCTATTCCAACTCAAGTAACTGACGCAAGCAGTAAAATTAGTTTTAAAAAACAGATTTTAAAAAACACCTTATGGAACAGTGGGGACTGTGAAGCAACAAACATTGGCCCAGACACAGAATATATACACGGATTTAGTACTGTAGATATGTGGTAGAGTTGGGGCCTGAGGGCACACAGTGTGCCGTGGATCTGTGAATGTATTGTAATGTTTTTAAAATGATATAAACTGCCTTAATCTAGCTGGGCCCCAAGAAGAGCTGCTTTGGCAGCAGCTAATGGTGATCCATAATAAATACAATACCTGAACCTGATTGAACTTCTCTGGAGACCAGAAAATAGCTGTGCAGCAACGCTCCCCATCCAACCTGTCAGAGCTTGAGAGGATCTGCAGAGAAGAACGGGAGAAATTCCCCAAATACAGGTGTGCCAAGCTTGTAGTGTCATACCCAAGACTCAATGCTGCAATCACTGCCAAAAGTGCTTCAACAAAGTACTAAGTAAAAGGGTCTGAATACTTATGTGAAATGTCTTTTTTATATATATACACTTTCGCAAAAACCTCTTTGCTTTGTCATTATGGGGTTTGTGTTAAGATTGATGCCAACAATTTAATGTAACAAAATGTGGAAAAAGTCAGGGGATCTGAAAACTTTCCGAATGCACTGCACATGGCAGTGACGATGACGGAAGAACAGTCTCTCAGGAGGTAAAGCAGTCGCCATTTGATGGTGAGGTATTCCAGATCGGGAGAATAAAAGGACTTGAGTTTCTGTACGTTACCACAATCACACCAGGAGATGTGAATCATAAACTCTGCTGCCTTTTTCACAGAGTTGTTTCTTCCTTTCCGTGAGATGGATGGATAACCCCACTGGATGAATGGACGGGTACGATATGTCTGGAGATGGCCATGATTCAGTAAAAAGGGAGTATGTTACAGTCCCTGATGTCTCTCTTAAAGGAGATACTCACCCTGAGCTTGTCTACTTAATTATCTAGGGACTGAATTTAGCAAATAATATACTCTGAAGTGGTGGATGGTAAGCACGCTGCCTGAGTCTGATCTCTTTTCCAACATCTGCGTTTTAGGGCAGCCCCTGGAATAGATCAAACAAAGGATCCAGGTCAGGGAAGGCACATTTTTGGTGAGTGACCGCTGATCTAATATCCAAAAGTTATTTCCGGTTGTAGGTAATAATACAAGAAACGTTCTGAGCAACTAATGTTTAGAATTTTTTTTTAACAAAAATACTGCAAAGTTGTCTAGAAGCTAGAAACAGGGTGACCGTGTCCGTCTGCGCCATCTTGCTGTTAAGTGATTGTGTGAAGAGGGTTTCACTGTGGACAACGTGTGCTCAGTCACCGTTCTGCAGAACAAGTCGCACACACCCCTCACCCCCCTGTGCTGAGTGGGACAAACACACCTGGCTTGTGTCCCTAACCCGCTGTGTGACAATGTGGAATCAAGGATACCAGTCATTAAAATGGAATTAAATTATTGAACTTAGTAGGAAAACTAAAAAACTTATTAGAAAATTCATACATTTTTCCCAAGATAAGAGATTAACAAAATGTATCAGTGGTGTTTTCCTTCAACTTTCTGAAGCAGCAAATGAAATGTTAACTAGAAAGCAGCCAATGCCTACCTGGCAGAACATCATGATTATTTGAGTCAATCCAGTGGCCATTTGTTTTGCAAACTCTGCAATCACATGAGCACTACAGAAACACAGCTAACCCAAACAACGGTGTCTGGCTGGTGTGCAGTTGAATTAAGGATTATGACGGTCATGCAATTTTGGATGACGATAATTGTCCAGCCAAATGACCACACGGTCGGCACAATAGCCTAACTGTTCAAATATACTCACATTTTCTCCTCTTCCTTGCTCCTGAACGGAAGGATTATGTATTTCTTTTCATTTGATTAGGCAAGTCAGTTAAGAACAAATTCTTATTTACAAATGACGGTCTACCCTGGCCAAACCCGGGATGATGCTGGGTCAATTGTGTGCCGCCCTATGGGACTCACAATCACGGCCGGATTTGATACAGCCTGGATTCGAACCAGGTAGCAACGCCTCTAGCACTGAGATGCGGTGCCTTAGACCACTGCGCCACTTGGGAGCCCAAATGTGTTTCTATGTGCCGCCATAGAAATAGAATGAATAGAACGGGCATCCTTATTCAAGTCAATGATGGCATAATGGGTGGACTGGCCATTGCAAGTGTACCCATACGAGCAAAGCAGGGGGGAAAAAATATACCGGTAAAAACAACGTCGTCACAATTCTGGAACTAGCGCCATTGCTAACTAGCATAGCTTGTCCCATCGTCTTCAATCTTTAACCTAGAGTAAAAGCAGGAAGTGTGACATTCAATACATGCTGTGATTTGTTGATTCAACTCAACTGACATTACAAAAAATGCATTCCATTGCATGAGCCACATCAGTTAACATAATCGGAATGAAAATTCTACATCATGGAAATTATTGCATCACAGTACCAGGCAGCCATTGCGAGGGTACCCAAGTCAAATTGTCAGGGTTCGAGGTTCCAAACCCATTCTATAACCGTGCGTGCTGCTGCATTGTGGGGGGGCATTGCCTAGGCAACCAAATATTTGTTTGCTTGTTTGTTTCAGCAAGGAGCAAAAGTTTCATCAATTTGTTAAGACTCCATGTTACCGCAAAAACTGACTCAACTGCATGAATGCCCAGCTGTCCCGTCTTCAAGCAGCTTCTTTTTTCTATGACAGTTATTTTATGTTAATGACGATGTTCATCTATAACCGTGGGTTACATAGCAAGTGGTTTTAAATGGAGATTTTGCTCTGATTTAAGTTTGTTATACTGTTAAATCAATCAAAAATAATGTAGAATTTTTATACAACTTTCCTTAACTCATTGTGTTATTCTTTGGTCTTTGTATGCCTCTTTTGTCAGTCACTTTTCCTTTATCAGAATAATTATTCTCCTCTATGACCATGTATTTCAATTGATTCAATTGCAGTTCTTACTTTCGCCACAAGGGGCATTGTGCCAATATCTAGAGTGCTTTTGGCACCATCACTGCCTCACAAGCAATATTCATGGCAAAGAAAAGTACATGTGCAAAATGTACTAGAAAATAAGCAGTTATCAGCAGTCTCTTAATAAGGACGGTAAGAACTGACGATTTACATAAATGTAATATAAATATTACAATTACCACAACTAACATTGAAATAACGTTATGTAAGGTGAAGTAAAAATCCAAAACGTTCCATGCATCAATACTGGTTAAAATACTGCTTACCCGCCCAGCCCTAGCATTAACCTACCACCAGTCAAATGCTGGGTAAAAATCTGAGGGCCGGTGTGAAGTTTCAGTCCCTAGTGATGATGATGGGAGAGGAGAGAGCACAGACCCTCTCCCACTCAAACACATTGAGAATACTCAGACACACAGGTATGTTCCAAACAGGACACACAGACATTGATGTAAACACACACATGCTTGCTGTTAGCCTGGCTCCAGTCTGTGTGAAATTCTGCTGGTCCCTAATCTAAGAGCGTCTGCTAAATAACTTAAATGTTATGTTAATGTTAATCTTGGCAGCAGCTCTGACCTTGCGTGAATTTACTCACACACTAAATATATACACTTACAACAAACAAAATATATATATTTTTAAACACAGAATATAGCTTCAAAACATGATTAAAACTATAATTTTGATATTACGGCTGGTTCATCCTTGCATCCATAGCTTTGTGTCAGTAGCTCTGTACTATTATCCAGCCCCATCCCTCAGCCTTTTATCAAAACAGTGACAGAGAGTGGCTGTTATTGTTTCTACTGCGGATTGCCGCTTTAATACTATACATTTTTTCAGTTTGCTCTTACATTTCTTTGTGTGCTCCTACATGTCTTCAACTTAGGAGCACATGTGCTCACACACACACACACACACACACACACACACACTTCCCTCCCTGTATCCCTCAGACTATGGACTAAGTCTGCTCTGCTCTGCCTGCCTGCCCCACCCACTCTCCTTACCTGGCACATTCCCCCCAGTAAGACACAGCAGCATCATACACAACCAGCATTAAGGCTAGACCAACACTCAGACCAGACAGACCAGAAAACAGCTCCTTAATACAGGCTACAGGGGGAAATACACTGAAAGTAGATGCAGAGGGACAGAGAGGGAGAGAGAAGAAGCAGGAAACAGAGGGAGATGAAAACCTGTGCCAAGCTGGTAAGTGAAAGGGTGTGTGGCAAGGTCCCGGAGCCGCAGGCTGGCACGTGTGGTCGTGTGCGTGGGAGTGTGCTATGTGTGTGGAAGTGTGCTGTGTGTGTGTGGGCACATGTGGGGGGACTGGAGAGTGTTCTGTGTGAATGCCTCTGGCCTTATTTGTGGGCCACAGGGGAGCAGCCTCGTCCCAGCTTCTCCTGCTTAAGACTGGAGGGCCAGAGCTCAGCGACAGACGAGTAGGAAGGAAGGAAGGGAGGAAAGGATGTGTTGTACAGGCAGATTGTTATGGTGGGTCAGACAGTCAGTTAATAATGTGTGGTGTAATACGGCAGGGGAACAATAGCCAGAACAGCTCTGTCACTAGAACCATGCTCATAGGAAACTCATAGGAGTCGTATGGAGTTTATGCTGTCTACACTACAGCAACGCAGGACATCAAGGAGCATTTAGCATCAAAGTTCAATGTTCCTATTAGTGAGACACTCAACTGTCAAGTGAAACTAGAACTATACTAAAATGTGGGTTAATTACAGCAACATTACCCTGTCCCACATCCCATCACAATGTTATATGCATATTGCCTCATCACAAGCCAGGTGTCATGACTGGAGTCAGGAGTGGTCCGGGGACTAGAGGTCGCCAAGAGGTTGAAGGTTATCCTGGTCTACAAGCACCATGTGACAAGGTAGCAAGGCCAATGTTGACCCCACTGATCTAGGGTTTGTTGTGTGTTTTCCCCAATACTGATTAAAGGGATACTGTGAGATTCTGTCCCTTGTTCTACTTACGCAAGGTCAGAACTTCTGGATACCATTTTTATGTCTGTGTGCAGTATGAATGTTGTTTCACAAGCCAATGATAACTAGCATTAGCGCAATGACTGGAAGTCCACAAGTACAGTAGCAATGCTAATATACACCAGTTCAACGGACTCTGGGTAAGTAGAACAATGGGTTAAATGCCAGAAGCTAGAGCTATCCTTTAAATGATTGATCAGTAGCTTGCTGTTGCTACAGTAAGAATAGCCTTTCTCTAACTCCCTCTTGCTCTCCTTCTCAGTCTACCGCCCCCAGCAATCTCTTTCTCTCTGTGTTTATGATGAGTAACTGGTATAAGCCTCCAAGCTTCCCTTTAACACAGAGAGACAAAGAGAGCGAGAGTGTTTCCGTTAGCCGGCAATTGCCAGCTTTTGGCCGATAACAAAATTGAACAGCCAATAAGAAACTTGACATTCAAAATGACCGGGAGAAAAACAATCCCAGTGCAAAATAATGCTCTTTATTCATTGATGGAAACACATTTCCCTGTCATGCCTATCGGTCTATAGTTTAATTAGAATAATTTTGTGGAATTTAAAATGACTGTGTGTGTATTTGTTAGTTATCATGCATCTTATCCAACAACAAGTCACACGCGCACAGCATACAGAGCCTAATTTGAGCTGGATTTCTCCTGCAAGCTCCTCAGTTGGTTGCTTCTTTTATAAACCCAGTCATTGCGCAACAATTGTAAATGCAATCGCGTGTTAAAAACAGTTGATGGCCACAATAAAAACAATTGCCACTATTTTTGTTCCTCAACTGGTAATTGAAGCGCGCCACACGTTCGCCATTCAAGTGCACAGGCAACTGTAGGCAGGCTATCAGCAAGCCACCCACCACTTTGCAATGCAAGTTGGAGGCAGTAGGCATTATGAAAACACAAGCTTAATTGTTTGAAACCTGAACGTTTCACTTCATATTATGAGCCATGTCTTACCTTGCATCACAGAAGCCTAGGCAACATTCGACAATAGAAAACAGAGGCAATTATTTTATAAAGACTTCCTCATATGCCATTGAAACCAGCATTTCTTTCATATCTCCTTTCTTTCGTTGGCCAGAAGCCAAAGGCACAATACTAGTCATATTCCCCTCTAAATTCCACAGATTTTCATCCGTCACATTCGTAAAAACGCGCATCAGGTGTGCAGTTTAGATTTGTTTTCCCGCAAATGACATTTTATCGGCTGCTTTATTACAGGAGTTACAGGTTCTGTTAAGATTAATTATAATATAAATTTGACATTGTCATTCTGAGCACATTTTACTGATAATCATGACAAATAACCAAAACAAGAAATGTGAAGTTTGAAATGAAATAACTGCTAATGTGGGCTATTGCTAAGAATACAATTCATAGTTACAACATTCAAAGTAGTGTCAATGGTACTGTAATATAGAAAAGTAGGCAAACCCCGTGCACATTGTAGTGTCAATGGTACTGTAATATAGAAAAGTAGGCAAACCCCGTGCACATTGTAGTGTCAATGGTACTGTAATATAGAAAAGTAGGCAAACCCCGTGCACATTGTAGTGTCAATGGTACTGTAATATAGAAAAGTAGGCAAACCCCGTGCAGATTGTAGTGTCAATGGTACTGTAATATAGAAAAGTAGGCAAACCAGTGCATATTGTAGTGTCAATGGTACTGTAATATAGAAAAGTAGGCAAACCCGTGCACATTGCAGTGTCAATGGTACTGTAATATAGAAAAGTAGGCAAACCCATGCACATTGTAGTGTCAATGGTACTATAATATAGAAAAGTAGGCAAAACCCGTGCACATTGTAGTGTCAATGGTACTGTAATATAGAAAAGTAGGCAAACCCATGCACATTGTTATAAACGTATCGGTCTTTTGTTCGTTATAAATCAGTACATTTATAGTGAAATGGATTTGTCCATATTGCCCAGCTTCCACACCCACACTCAGTTATTTTCCCAGGGGGACGTGCCAGTCGGGCCCCGGGGCTTTTGGGTGGAATAGACTTTAGCAAGCCGACATGCTGGAACCTGACTAAGCAAAGGCACCCCTGTCTAAAACAGACACCTTGCGCTCGCGCTCTGACACACACATACACTTTCTCTCAAACACACTCCATCTCACCCTTCCTCTACTCGCAGGCTGGGCTAGAACAATGCTTTGGCTCTGGTACTGACAGGCACAGTAAAGCCTGTGGAAGCTGTATAATTTCCTCCCATCCAACATAGCTAGGGCACACACAAACACAGGTAAAAGCCAAAGGAAATTAAGATGGGGAGTGTTCAGCTGTAGTATATCTATGTGACCTCCTGTGTGCTTTCCATGTTGACTGAAGCTGTTCAACAGGCAGTACTGTGGAGGCATGTTGAGCTTTGATCCTGCTGGGCCCATCTCCGCAGGGGTCTATGGTAAGAGCTGGCTTAGGACTGCTTTATGAGCTGGAGAGAGATAAGAGGTGTGTGTGAGGACCCTCCACTCACCCGCCCCTCTGAAATTCAGCAGAGGCTTTCCATGCCCCTCTTTCTCCATTTTCTTTTCTGTTCTACCCCCCTCCAGGTTGTTGGGAGGTAGTGGAGCAGCTAAATAGCCACAGATGTTCCCCACCACACATTCAATAAAAAGGCTCAGGTCATCCCGCATGCTCCCACCCCAAACAGTTTAGAACAGTGTGTGCATATATTATGCTGACTTTGTGTGATGTTTATTTTGTTCTTCGGCAAGGGTTTTTTCGTCTGCGGTAGCAAAGTCTACGCCCATTCGCCAGTGACTGGTCAACAGTAGGGATTCTTCAAAGAACTGTTTGTTGTCGTTCTACAAGAGACATAGTTCATGCACATTTTTAATTTGAGAAATACAAAAATTAGCTAAATATAGAAACTACGATCAATGCAAAACTGTCAAAATCACTGACAGATTTCTTAAGTTATTCGGACTATTTTGAGAAAGTGTATACTGGCTACGGTGTCTTAACTTCTTGCGTCGAGCCATCCCGGATCCGGTATTGTGACTACAGCCTCAAGCTCATTACTATAACGCAACGTTAACTATTCATGAAAATCGCAAATGAAATGAAATTAATCTATTTGCTCTCAAGCTTAGCCTTTTGCTAACAACACTGTCATCTCAGATTTTCAAAATATGCTTCTCAACCATTGCAAAACAAGCATTTGTGTAACAGTATTGATGGCTAACGTACCATTTAGCATTAGCATTCAGCATGCAACATTTTCCACAAAAACTATAAAAAGCATTCAAATAAAATAATTTACCTTTGAAGAACTTCAGATGTTTTCAATGAGGAGACTGTTAGATAGCAAATGTTCCGTTTTTACAAAAAATATTATTTGTGTCGACTAATAGCTCCGTTTTGTTCATCGCGTTTGGGTAAGGAAAAAAACAATAATAATAAGTCATTAAACGCAAACTTTTTCCCAAATTAACTCCATAATATCGCTAGAAACATGGCAAACGATGTTTAGAATCAATCCTCAAGGTGTTTTTCACATATCCATCGACGATAAAATCCATCGTGGCAGTTTATTCTGAAGAAATGGAACGCGCATGGACCAACAGATTACGCACACAGGACACCGGGCGGGACACCAGGTAAATGTAGTCTCTTAAGGTCAATCTTCCAATCATATGCATACAAACACGTCACAATGCTGCAGACACCTCGGGGAATAGACAGAAAGCAAAGGCTCATTCCTGGCGCATTCACAGCCATATAAGGAGACATTGGAACACAGCGCCTTCAGAATCCGGGGCATTTCCTGTATGAAACTTCATCTTGGTTTCGCCTGTTGCATTAGTTCTGGGGCACGCACAGATAATATCTTTGCAGTTTTGGAGACGTCAGAGTTGTGTCTTTCCAAGGCTGTCAATTCCATGCATAGTCGAGCATCTTTTCGTGACAAAATATTGCACTTAAAACGGGCACGTCTTTTCATCCAATAATGACACAGCGCCCACATAGGTTGAAGAGGTTAAGATGGACGAACAGTACGATTGCAACTTTCTTCTAGTTTTTAAGGGAGTACGCGAGCACAATAGTTCGGTTCACCGAGTTGGACTAAGTGTCAGCCGAACCGAAGCATGCAGGAGGAAGGACTTTAGGATGACATAACATTACCTTTTTAAATAGGCTTGTTTTTAGACTTGTTTTGGCTCTGTACTCCAGCACTATGGATTTGATTACACAATGACTATGGAGGTTAAAGTGCAGATGGTCAGCTTACATTTTTATCCATATCAGGTGAATAGCTTAGATACTACAGCACATTTTGTACATAGAGGGTCCCTAAAATAGAGAGACTAAGGTTTTTGAACAAATTCACTTAGGCTGTGTGTGTATTACGGTAGTCAGAAAGGTTAGTATTTTGTCACATATTCCTAATATGTAATGACGACATCATGCTTTTGACTACAAACTTGGATGCATTTGCAATTCGTTTTTGATGTTTCAGATTGTTGTGCTCAAAGGAAATGAATGGTAAATGTGTAATTTTGGAGTCCCTTTTATTGTAAATTAGAAAATGTTTAACACTTCTACAATAAAGACATGCAGCAGAACTTTAACAACTACGAAGTATTTTTTAAACCTGGATGTGTCAATGTGTACAATGCTCTAGGCAACCTTTTCCTACTGGTGCTATGAACTTTTTCAGTTGATGGAACCAGCACAATTTGGTCACGAAAAATCTTATCAGCAATACTGAAATGACCATGTCCCATAATGTTGCTCCAGTCCATACGGAACCAGGCTAATGATGACTAGGGTGGCAGGTAGTCTAGCGGTTAGAGCATTGGGCCAGTAACACAGAAGTAGCTGGTTCAAATACCCGTTCTGACAAGGTGAAAATAATCTGTTGATGCGCAAGGGCACAAGGTTAAAAAAATACATCTCTACACACAATACCCCATAATGACAAAGCATATAGGTATTTATACAAATTTATTAAAAATAAACTGAAATATCACATTTACATAAGTATTCAGACCCTTTGGCAGCGATTACAGCATCGGGTCTTCTGTATGAAGTTACAAGCTTAACATTCAGGGCAAAGAGTTAAAATATTGGTTTCATCACACCAGAGTATTTTTCTCATTGTCTCTTTAGGTTCCTTTTGGCAAACTCCAAGCGGGCGGTCATGTGCCTTCTACTGAGGAGTGGCTTCCATCTGGCCAATACTCAGGTTCTTGGTCACCTCCCTGACCAAGGCTCTTCTCCCCTGATTGCTCAGTTTGGCCGGGCGGCCAGCTCCAGGAAGAGTCTTGGTGGTTCCAAACTTGTTCCATTTAATCTCAAGGCTAGCGTCCCACCTGACCAACATCCAGTGAGATTGCAGAGCGCCAAATTCAAATACAGAAATACTCATTGTAAAAATCTGAAAAGATACAACTATTTTACAACTATTTTACATAGGTTTAAAAGATGAACTTCCTTTAAAAAATGCTTTACGGCAAAAGCATACCGTACAATTATTTGAGAACATAGCCCAGCAGACAAATCATTACAAACAGTAGATGAGTTACACAAGTCAGAAATAGAGATGGAATTAATCACTTACATTTGATGATCTTCATATGGTTGCACTCAGAAGACATTCATTTATTCAATAAATGTTCCTTTTGTTCGATAGTCTCTTTATATCCAAAAACCTCAGTTTTGTTCACGTTTTCTTCAGTAATCCACAGGCTCAAACACAGTCACAACAGGCAGACAAAAAATCCAAATAGTATCCATAAAGTTCATAGAAACATGTCAGACGATGTTTATATTCAATCCTCAGGTTGTTATTAGCCTAAATAAAATCGATAATATTTCAACTGGACAATAACGTCGTCAATATAAAAAGGTAAACAAGAAAAGCACTCTCGCGCTCATGAAAAAGCTCTGTGACACGGCAGGGTCCACTCATTCAGACTGCTCTTACTCCCTCATTTTTCAGAATACAAGCCTGAAACCATTTCTAAAGACTGTTTAACATCTAGTGGATGGCATAGGAACTGAAATTTGAGTCCTAAGTCAATGGATATTGTAATGGCATTAACCTCTTAAGACTACACCTCTATACTGCCCCCGTTGGAGAAAGTGCGTACCCATAGTAAACTGAAAATATTTTTTCCCAAAATTGCTAATATATGCATATAAAAATTATTATTGAATAGAAAACACTAAAGTTTCTAAAACCGTTTAAATTATGTCTGTATGTAAAGCAGAACTCAGGGCAGCCTTTCTCCCAAACGCTCTCTTGTGAAGAGAAAAGTTGGGTCAACTTTGACGTCATGGCCCCCACCCTTCCCAGGCAGCTATCGATCCAGTAACAGTCTATCTGTTCAGCGCGATGTCTGCTTTCAAATGGCACGTTCATTGTGAGAATCCCACGAGCCCTGCACGTTTGGCGGGCGAAATTGCTTGTGTCCCTCTGAAAAACATGCACTCTATTGCGCGCGGCCGATTTGGAGTAAGTCTTTTTCCATGATCCAGCATTTGAAGCCGGTTTGTCTGTTAGCGTTGCTCTTTGTTCTACATTCTAAAAACATCATAAAGCTCGATTTTGCACATCGTTTGACCGACATATAATATGTAAATTGGAAGTTGATGCGCAAGAGTGCTGGACCAGAAGTCATTTTTGACGCATTTCAACTGAAGCTGTTAGCATATGCTAATACAGGGACACACAACGTGAAACCAAACGATTTATTGGGTAAGTATGACTCCTTCTACGTCTTCTGATTGATGTTCTTCCAAGGTAAGGGAATATTTATGTGGTTATTTGGGGTTTCTGTGGACTCCAAACGTAGAGGAGACATACTGCTAATATCTGAGCGCCGACTCATAGTATAGCCCAGTGAACGATGTCTGTAACGTTAAAAATAAATGTAATACAGCGGTTGCATTAAGAAGAAGTGTATCTTTGTAAATATATGTAGAACATGTATATTTAGTCATGTTTATTACTTGTTATCTGACGTTATCTGTCGGAGCTATCATCATTTCTCCGGACATTTGAGTAGCATTTTTTTTTTTTATGTCGTCAACCGAGATTTATGGATATAAATGGCATATTATTGAAAAAAAAATGTACTGTGTAACATGTAATATTACTGTCATCTGATGAAGATTTTCAAAAGGTTAGTGAATTAATTTTTTTATCCTACTTTTAAATTGTATTTTTTCTGGGACAAAATGGCCGCCGCTTGTCTTTTGTTTCGGTGGTGATCTAATATAAATATGTGCGATGTTTGCCGTAAAACATTTTAGAAATCTGACTTGCTGGGTAGATTAACAAGATGTTTATCTTTCATTTGAGCTATTTGACTTGTTAATGTGTGGAGGTTAAATATTTTTAGGAATATTTTTGCGTTCCATGCGCCACCTTCCAGCTGAACGTGGGCGGGGGTGTTCCAAAATTGGAACCCTAGTCCCCTTCTGGTTAAATAGAAAACTACAAAAATAAAACAATCCTACTTCCTGAATGGATTTCTCAGGTTTTTGCCTGCCAAATCAGTTCTGTTACACTCACAGGCACTATTTTAACAGTTGTGGAAACGTTAGAGTGTTTTCTATCCAAATCTACCAAATGATATGTAGATTTTATCTTCCGGGCCTGAGTAGCAGACAGTTTAATTTGGGGACGCTTTTCATCCAAAATTCCAAATGCTGCCCCCTGCCCTAGAGAAGTTAAGAATGGAGGAGGCCACTGTGTTCTTGGGGACCTTCAATGCTGCATATATTTTTTGGTACTCTTCCCCAGATCTGTGCCTCCACACAAATCTGTTTGCTCTACGGACAATTCCTTCATCCTCATGGCTTGGTTTTTGCTCTGATAGGCACTGGCAACTGTGGGACCTTATATAGACAGGTGTGTGTGTCTTTCCAAATATTGAATTTAACCCAGGTGGACTCCAATTAAGTTGTAGAAACATCTCAACGGTGATCAATGGAAACAGGATGCACCGGAGCTCAATTTTGAGTCTCATAGCAAAGTTTCTGAATACTGATGTAATTAAGGTGTTTATTACACGCGCACACACTTTATTTGCCATCTTTTAAATCACTATGCCCTTGCAGGACTTGAAATTCAACTAAATTTGCCAGTGGCACACCGGGCCAAAGCTACTGACCCAAAAGAAAAGAATAAAGGCCCGAGAAAGCAGATGATGCTCGCACCGTTTAAAATGTTATCTTTCATTTGTGAGCCGAGCAAATAGCCTATAATTACCTACCCTCCTTAGACAAATAATGAACTTTGACATATTTACATTGATTGTTTGGAGGAGGGGGGTTGGGGGGAGACACACACACACACACACACGGGGCCGCAGCGTAGCCTAGTGGTTAGAGCGTTGGACTCTTAACCGGAAGATTGCGAGTTCAAACCCCCGAGCTGACAAGGTACAAATCTGTCGTTCTGCCCCTGAACAGGCAGTTAACCCACTGTTCCCAGGCCGTCATTGAAAATAAGAATGTGTTCTTAACTGACTTGCCTGGTTAAATAAAAGGTAAAATAAAATTTAAAAAATCACATTAAAAACACACCCTTTTTGGAAATTGTTCCAGTCACTAACAAGAACCCTTTGTGCAGTCACTCTAAAGTTTTATCTTTCAGTAAATTCTGTTTTACCGCTTGTATTTTTCTAGGTCTACAAAAATCAAAATGCAAGTCCAACGTCCACAAAGGGATACTAGAGCCAGGTGAAATCATGGACAGCACTTTTATATCTGTTCAGTATAAAGGAATTTAGACGTCATTTCACAAGTCACACTAGTTAGCAATTGCACTAGCGCTAATTAGCAACGTCCTTCAAATTGCACACAGAGACATAACAATGGCATCTACAAGTTTATCAAATCCCAAAGTAAAACTTTAAACCACATGAGGAGACCAGTTGAGGTCTAGGAACAATCCCCCCAAAAAATGTAGAGGGTGTGCCTAGCAAGAGACCGTTGTGATTGGCTAGAAGTGTTTATCTATTGTACAGTAGGCTGCATGTGATGGACGAGTCAGCTAAATAAATGGACCGCGATTGATACAAATCATATCATTATGCCTACTTTGCTGTCAACATTTAATTGTGAAGGATTTTTGGGAAAGCCTTCAGACAATGTTGATTCAAACAGCACATGATCACTGAATTGTGCATCGCAATAATTGATCCAAGATTTCGGAACAAACTTTGAATAGGTGGTCTGCATACTGCATTCTACCTTATGTAAAAAATATATATATAATAATTTAAACTACTGCAGTTAAGAACAAATTCTTAGTTACAATGACGGCCCGGACAACACTGGGCCAATTGTGCACCTCCCTATGGGTCTCCCAATTAGGGGGTCAACCGATTATGATTTTTCAACGCCAATACATCTGCCGATTTTTGTAATGTATTTGTAATAATGACAATTACCACAATACTGGATGAACACTTATTTTAACTTAATATAATACATCAACAAAATCAATTTAGCCTCAAATAAATAATGAAACGTGTTCAATTTGGTTTAAATAATGCAAAAACAAAGTGTTGGAGAAGTAAAATTGCAATATGTGCCACGTAAGAAAGCTAACGATTTATTTCCTTGCTCAGAACATGAGAACATATGAAAGCTGGTGGTTCTTTTTAACAAGAGTCTTCAATATTCCCAGGTAAGAAGTTTTAGGTTGTAGTTATTATAGGAATTATAGGACTATTTCTCTCTATACCATTTGAATTTCATATACCTTTGACTATTGTATGTTCTTAAAGGCACTTTAGTATTGTCAGTGTAACAGTATAGCTTCCGTACCTCTCCTCGCTCCTACCTGGGGTCGAACCAGGAACACAACGAACAGCCACCCACGAACCCATGCAGAGCAAGGGGAACAACTACTCCAAGTCTCAGAGAGAGTGACTTTTGAAACGCTATTAGCACGTAACTAGCTAGCCATTTCACATTACATCATTACACCAGCCTAATCTCCGGAGTTGATAGGCTTGAAGTCATAAATAGCAGAGCTCCTGGCAAAACACACAAAAGTGCTGTTTGAATTAATGCTTACGAGCCTGCTGCTGCCTACCACCGCTCAGTCAGAATGCTCTATCAAATCATAGACTTAATTATAACATAATAACACAGAAATGCGAGCATTAGGTCATTAATATGGTAGAATCCGGAAAGTATCATCTCGAAAACAAGACGTTTATTATTTCATTATGGCATCCATCAGTCTAAATATTCCTGTTACATTGCACAACCTTCAATGTTATGTCATTATTCCATCAAATCTGGCAAATTAGTTCACAATGAGTCAGGAAGCCCAAACTGTTGCATATACCCTGACTCTGCGTGCAATGAACGCAAGGGAAGTGACAATTTCACTTGGTTAATATTGCCTGCTAACCTGGATTTCTTTTAGCTAAATATGCAGGTTTAAAAATATATACTTCTGTGTATTGATTTTAAGAAAGGCATTGGTGATTAAATAAAGGTGTAAAATATATATACACTGCTCAAAAAATTAAGGGAACACTAAAATAACACATCCTAGATCTGAATGAAATATTCTTATTAAATACTTTTTTCTTTACATAGTTGAATGTGCTGACAAAAATCACACAAAAATTATCAATGGAAATCAAATTTATCAACCCATGGAGGTCTGGATTTGGAGTCACACTCAAAATTAAAGTGGAAAACCACACTACTGGCTGATCCAACTTTTATGTAATGTCCTTAAAACAAGTCAAAATGAGGCTCAGTAGTGTGTGTGACCTCCACGTGCCTGTATGACCTCCCTACAACGCCTGGGCATGCTCCTGATGAGGTGGCGGATGGTTTCCTGAGGGATCTCCTCCCAGACCTGGACTAAAGGATCCGCCAACTCCTGGACAGTCTGTGGTGCAACGTGGAGTTGGTGGATGGAGCGAGACATGATGTCCCAGATGTGCTCAATTGGATTCAGGTCTGGAGAACGGGCGGGCCAGTCCATAGCATCAATGCCTTCCTCTTGCAGGAACTGCTGACACACTCCAGCCACATGAGGTCTAGAATTGTCTTGCATTAGGAGGAACCCAGGGCCAACCGCACCAGCATATGGTCTCAAGGGGTCTGAGGATCTCATCTCGGTACCTAATGGGAGTCAGACTACCTCTGTGCGCCCCCCCCCCAAAGAAATGCAACCCCACACCATGACTGACCCACCGCCAAACCGGTCATGCTGGAGGATGTTGCAGGCAGCAGAACGTTCTCCACTGCGTCTCCAGACTCTGTCACATCTGTCACATGTGCTCAGTGTGAACCTGCTTTCATCTGTGAAGAGCACAGGGCGCCAGTGGAGAATTTGCCAATCTTGGAGTTCTCTGGCAAATGCCAAACGTTCTGCCCGGTGTTGGGCTGTAAGCACAACCCCCACCTGTGGACGTCGGGCCCTCATACCACCCCCATGGAGTCAGTTTCTGACCATTTAAGCAGACACATGCACATTTGTGGCCTGCTGGAGGTCATTTTGCAGGGCTCTGGCAGTGCTCCTCCTGCTCCTTCTTGCACAAAGGCGGAGGTAGCGGTCCTGCTGCTGGGTTGTTGCCCTCCTACGGCCTCCTCCTTGCGTTGTTTAAGTGTTCCCTTTATTCTTTTGAGCAGATATATATATATATATATATATATACATACATACACACACATTTTGTATTTTTTTGTAATTTTTTTTAAATCGGTGTCCAAAATCACCGATTTCCGATTGTTATGAAACTCGGCCCCAATTAAAAATCGGCCAATCCGATTAATCGGTTGACTTCTACTCCCAATCACAGCCGGATGTGATACAACCTGGATTCAAACCAGGGACTGTAGTGGACGCCTCTTGCACTGAGATGCAGTGCCTTAACACACACACATGGACGCAGTGGTCTAACTGTACTAGAACGCTTAAAAGGCCGCTAAACATTTTAATATCGGCATCTGGGTTTTTTTGGCAAGGAAAATATTGGATATCGGCCAATGTCATATCGATGCATAATTAAAACAAAAGTACCGGAGAATCTCTAATGTGGATTCTACCATTACAGATAATCCTGAATAGTGAATCATGTTACGCGAGAAAGATTGAGGCATAAAGATCATACCCAGCCAAAAATGCTTACTTCTCCTGTTATTGGTAATGGTGACATGTTAGCATGTCTTGGGGGTATGTTCTTTGTATCAAATGCAGCCAACGTGTTGGAGGAGATCTAAAAACAAAATGTGTAACTATCCCAATACTATTGAACTTTACTGTATGTCTTTAAAAGAGGAAATACTGCAGTACAATTTTATTTTATTTTATTTATTTCACCTTTATTTAACCAGGTAGGCAAGTTGAGAACAAGTTCTCATTTACAATTGCGACCTGTTGCTCTGAGTTTATTTAGTGTAACAGTGTTGACATATACACAAAATAGTTGTGTGACAGTACTTACACTAGTCTGCAGGCATAGGAACAAATACTCTAGTGTGTAGTTAATGCTCTTTGAAGGTGCTTCACTGAGCAAGACTTGGATAACAAAGCTGGAGTAGGGCCTCCCTTCCCCCCTCTCTCACACACACACACACACACTGAGTTCCTCTAACCTGGCACTGCCCTGTCTCCAGAGACTGATAAAACACCCCATTACAGCTTGTAGAGAAGGGGAAGAGAAGGAGAAAGAGAAGAGATGAAGAGCTGAAGGGACTCCTAACCAAGTGGAAGAATGGACGCCCGCTGAGTAGCATTGTCCACATGATTTAGCCTGGACATGTCTTTCAGAGGGCTGGTCAGTGGAGGGCAACAAACACACAATAGTTTGCTCTCAGAGTTTACTGAGTCAGAGTGCACATTGCATGCTGGGGAGGAACAAAAACAGACACCCAAATGCTCATGCATGTTTATACACACGATAAAAGGGAATCAGCATAAATCCTCTCTCTGAGAAAGGGTGAGAACAGGAAGAGGAGCGAGGGCAGAGGGAGGCAAGCAGGCTATTCTAGTGATGAAAAAAATACAATTGATACATATCACAATATTCTGGGAAAATATCTATATTTGACTCCTAGTACATGTTATTTTTCTACTGCTGGTAGCTTTAGCTGGCGCTAAGCCCGCTGTACCTGCGCAAAAACGCCAATATTTTTCCTCCTATTAAATTGTTCTCAATCTTCTAAAGAGCCTAGTGAGCCAACATTTTTAATTCCCTGAAATAATTCTCATTCTCTCTGCAACAGACAGAGAGCAATAAGTTTGGAACATCAAAACGAAATATCGATTTGCATATAGAATCGTGAGAATCTCATATATATATATATATATATATATATCATGCATTATCATGACGTGGCCGGTGACACTTCTTGAAAGACCAATATCTTGACTTGACTGCTGACATGGAAAACATTTTGGGACTGTATCAGGAGTGGATTCATGTTTGGGGACTGTATCAGGAGTGGATTCATGTTTGGGGACTGTATCAGGAGTGGATTCATGTTTGGGGACTGTATCAGGAGTGGATTCATGTTTGGGGACTGTATCAGGAGTGGATTCATGTTTGGGGACTGTATCAGGAGTGGATTCATGTTTGGGGACTGTATCAGGAGTGGATTCATGTTTGGGGACTGTATCAGAGGACTAATGAAAAAAATACCAAAAATAATAGTTTGAGTGCATTTTCCCCTTTAACAGTACATGCAACTGCAGAAACTGACTCAACTGCAGTAATGGCCATTCAAGCCCTTCATCACTGGTCTTTTGCATGCCTTCACTCACAGACCTCGTTCCCCTACACCTCTCACCTTGGCCCCCTAGGTTTATTACACCGCCTCATAAATTCCTCTATCACCTCTACTGTATCCTCAGATGGGACAGTCACTCAAGAGTGCTGAGAACTAGAAGTGTAAATACATTTTTTAAAGTGAAAAAGTCTTCAGTGAGTGTGTGTTAGAGCCTATTCATATACAGTGCTTTCAGAAAGTTTACGCCCCTTGACTGTTCCCACATTTTATTGTGTTAAGCCGAATTTGAAATGTAGATTGGGTCACTGGCACACACACCTCATAATGTCAAAGTGGAGTTATGTTTTTAGAATAGTTTACAAATTAATTAAAAATTAAGAGCTGAAATGTCTTGAGTCAATAAGTATTCAACCCCTTGGTTATGGCAACCTAAATAAGCTCAGGACTAAAAATGTGCTTAACTCAAAATAAGTTGCAATTATGGCAACTGGTATTCTCAGGCAGTCTCCTGTCACAATACTAACCAGGCCTGGGTGTTATGGCCACAAGCATGAACTTGAGAGGAACGTATATCTTCCTCAACGAGGACTAACCTGAAGCTGTGCGCCAGAAGAGGAAAGAACTGATCCCAGTCATGAAAGCTGCCAGAGCGAGTAGGGACATTGCTTACATCCGCTATGACAGGCTCGTTGTCCACTCTCCCTCCCAGAAGCCTGGAAGGGACGAGAGCCAAGCCTTTGGGTTTGTAGCTTCAACACCACAGCGCACACGCCAATTGATTAATGGACTGCTGAATGTATATTTCTCTTGCTTTGTTTCTTCTTTTCAGTATTATGACTGATAAGCTACCCAGGAAAGGGCTGAAAATTGCACATATATGTAGCCTTACTAATAAGGTTCATAAAATCAATAACTTCCTAACATCAGATAACATTCATATATTAACCATTTCTGAGACTAACTTAATTCATTTGACGATACAGCAGTAGCAATACAAGGATATAACATCAATAGAAGAGCCATATCACTGTAATGCTTAGAGAAGATCTTATGTGTTATTGTGGTTGCAGGTTCACTTGGCACATCTAAGGCCTTTTCTTTTGTGGTGTTGCTATAGGCCACCCAGTGCCAACTGTCAGTATCTAAATAGTGTCTGTAATTTGTTTCAGGTTATTAATCAACCTACCAAGTTGTTTACAAACACTACAGGAACAAGATCATCCACATGTATTTATCACATTTTTACTAATACTGTAGAACTTTGTTCTAAACCTGTACCCATTGGATGCAGTGGCAATATCCAGGAAAGCCATAGTTCTAACAGCTGGGCTTAAAATAGTGTAGAAGAGATCATACAAAATATTTAACTGTGACTCCTGTTGAAGATGTAAAAAATATTTGTTAGTCTGATGTGATTAATAATGCGCATCGAGACTGTTCTTGATAAATTTATGAAATTGCTTCTTCGAATTATTGATAAACATGCACCTGTTAAGAAAGTGACTGTCAGAACTCCATGGTTTGAAGAGGAATTGAAAAACTGTATGGTTGAAAGAGATGGGGCAAAAGGAGTGGCTAATAAAGGAGTGGCTGTACATACTTACTGCAAATTGAGAAATTGTGACTAAACTCAACAAAAAGGAAGAAGAAACTGTATTATGAAGCCAAGATCAATGATATAAAGAATGATGGAAAAAAACTTGAGTACTTAAATGAAATTATGGGCAGAAAGACAAATTTGTCGCCATCTTTCATTGAATCAGATGGCTTATTCATCACGAAACCATTTGATTTATTTGAATGATTATTTCATTGGCAAAGTGGGCAAACTTAAGCAAGAAATACCAACAAACAGTTTGAATTTTGTAAAGTTAGTGGGGGAGAGGTGGAAAAATGATTGTTATCAATCAATAATGGCAAACCTCCTGGCATTGCCAACTTAGATGGAAAGATACGGAGGATGGTAGCTGACTATAGCCGCTCCTATCTGTCATATCTTTAATCTGAGCCTAGAGGAAAGTCTTTGTCCTCGGGTCTGGAGGGAAGCCAAAGTAATTCCGCTACCCAAGAGTGGTAAAGCGGCCTTTACTGGTTCTAACAGCCGACCTATAACTTGCTGCCAGATCTTAGCAAACTGTTGAAAAGGTGTTCGACCAAATAATGCATGTCAAACGTTTTTTTATAATCATTCCTCAGGTAGTTTTAAAAATATATATTCGATAATATATCAACCGAGTGTGTAGCTTTTTCCATAACAGCGGGAGGAACAGTGGCCGGTTTACTCAATTGCGCACCAACTCACTCTGAGAGCCCCCACCTCTCAGAGTCTAAAGACTGTTGACACCTTAGGGAAGCCACAGAAAAAAGGAATCTGGTTGATATCCCTTTTAAATGGAGGACAGGCACGCATAGGAACACAGACGTTTCAAAATAACCAAAATTCCTGATTGGTTATCCTCAGGCTTTCGCCTGCAATATCAGTTCTGTTATAGCCACAGACAATATTTTTACAGTTTTGGAAACCTTAGTGTTTGTTCTATCGTAATATGTCAATTGTATGCATATTCTAGCATCTGGTCATGAGAAATAGGCTGTTTACTTTGGGAACGTTATTTTTCCAAACATAAAAATAGTGCCCCCTAACTTCAAGAGGTTAAGTTCTAGACCTCAGATGAATCTGGTAATGAATGGTGTGGCTAATGAACAAGTTGAGGTGTTACCTTAGATTATAAACTGTCATGGTCAAAACATGTAGATCCAATGGTTGTAAAGATGGGGAGAGGTCTGTACATAAAGAAAAAGCAGAGCATCTCACTCCAAAAAGCAAGTTCTGCAGGGTCAAGTTTAGTCTAATCTTCATTGTCCAGTCATGTGGTCCAATGCTGCAAGGAAAGACCTAGTTAAGCTGCAGCTGGCCCAGAATGGCACATTTTGCTCTTAATTGTAATCAGAGGGCTGATATAAATACGACGCATGCCAGTCTCTCTTCGCTAAGAGTTGAGGAGACTGACTGCATCACTTCTTTTATAAGAAACATTATGTTGAAAATCCGAAATTGTTTGCATAGTCAACTTACACACAGCTCTGACACACACACACATCCCACCAGACGTCTTTTCATAGTCCCCAAATCCAGAATGAATATAACGTAAAGTATTATATAGGGCCCTTGCATGGAACTTCCATCTCATATTGCTCAAATAAACAGCAAACCTGGTTCCAAAAATACAGATAAAGCAACACCTCGCGGCACAACGCCACTCCCCTATTTGACCTAGATAGGTGTGTATGCCTTGATATGTAGGCTACGTGTGCCGTTAAAAAATAATGTATGTAGTTCTGTTCTTGGGCTGTTCTTGTCTTTTGAGCTGTATGTCATTCTGTATTATGTTTCATGCTTTGTGTGGACCCCAGGAAGAGTAGCTGCTGTAACAGCTAATGGGGATCCTAATAAAATACCAAAGTCAGCTTGCAGGCGCCCGAACCGGTCACAAGGAGTCGATAGAGCAAAGAGCCAAGTTAAGACCCACCAGCCAAGACCCACCAGCCAAACCCTCCCTTACCCCATACGGCGCTGGGCCAATTGTGCGCCGTCCTATGGGGATCCCGGTAACGGCCGGATCAAACCCCAGCCTGCAGTGCGTCACTGCGGTGCAGTGCTTTTGACCGTGGTGCCACCCAGGACTAGAGGTCGACTTCAAGTTCATAACAATCAGAAACCGGTATTTTTGGACACTATTTTTTTGTACACCTTTATTTAATCTTTATTTAACTAGGCAATTCAGTTAAGAACACATTCTTATTTTCAATGACTGCCTAGGAACGGTGGGTTAACTGACTTGTTCAGGGGCAGAACGACAGATTTTCATCTTGTCAGCGCGGGGGACCCAATCTTGCAACCTTACAGTTAACTAGTCCAACGCAAAAACGACCTGCGACCTGTTTCCCTTGCTCATGGGTAACGCTGCTTCCCAGGGTGGCTGTTGTCATTGTGTTCCTGGTTCGAGCCCAGGAAGGAGCGAGGAAAGGGACGGAAGCTATACTGTTACACTGGCAATACTAAAGTGCCTAGAAGAACATCCAATAGTCAAAGGTTAATGAAATACAAATGGTAGAGGGAAATAGTCCTATAATTCCTATAATAACTACAACCTAAAACTTCTTACATGGGAATATTGAAGACTCATGTTAAAAGGAACCACCAGCTTTCATATGTTCTCATGTTCTGAGCAAGGAACTGAAACGTTAGCACATATTGCACTTTTACTTTCTTCTCCAACACTTTGTTTTTGCATTATTTAAACCAAATTGAACATGTTTCATTATTTACTTGAGGCTAAATTGATTTGATGTATTATATTAAGTTAAAATAAGTGTTCATTCAGTATTGTTGTAATTGTCATTATTACAAATAATACATTTTTTTTACAAAATACTTTTTTTTTTTTTTTTTTTTTAATAGGCGGATTACTCAGTATCGGCTTTTTTGGGCCTCCAATAATCGGTATCGGCGTTAAAAATCATAATCGGTCGACCTCTACCCAGGACCCACTCCAGGGAGGTTTTTCCAATACCTCACAAAGGGCACCTATTTGTAGATGGGTAAAATAACAGAGCTTAAAGAATTTAAATTTTAAAAAGTGCAAACATTGTACAATCCAGGTCTGCAAAGCTCTTACCCAGAAAAGACTCAAAGTTGTGATCGCTGCCAAAGTCGATTCTAACATGTATTGACTCAGGGGTGTGAAAACTTACACTACATGACCAAAAGCATGTGGACACGTGCTCGAACATCTCATTCCAAAATCATGGGCATTAATATGGAGTTGGTCCCCCCTGTGCTGATATAGCAGCCTCCACTCTTCTGGGAAGGCTTTCCACTAGATGTTGGAACATCGCTGCAGGAACTTGCTTTCATTCAGCCACAAGATCATTAGCGATGTCGGGGACTGACGTGGAGCATTAGGCCTGACTCTCATTTGGCATTGCAATTCGTTCCAAAGAAAGGGCCTTCCCCAAACTGTTGCACACGGTTGGATGCACAGAATCGTCTGGAATGTCACTGTATGCGGTGGCGTTAAGATCTCCCTTCATTGGAACTAAGGGGCCTAGCCCAAGCCATGAAAAACTGCCCCAGACCATTATTCCTCCACTAAACTTTATAGTTGGCACTATGCATTGCGGCAGGTACCATTCTCCTGGCATCCGCCAAACTCAGATTTGTCAGTCAGACGGTGAAGCGTGATTGATCACTCCAGCGAACGCATTTCCACTGCACCAGAGTCCAATTGCAGCGAGCTTTACACCCCTCCAGCCGACGCTTGACATTGCACATGGTGATTTTAGGCTTGCATGCGGCTATTCGGCAAAGCAAACCCATTTCATGAAGCTTCCGACTAACAGTTCTTGTGCTGACGTTGCTTCCAGGGGCAGTTTTGAAATCTGTAGTGAGTGTTGCACCCAAAGACAATTTTATTTTACACGCTACGCAATTCAGCACTCTGTTCTCGTTCTTTGAGCTTGTGTGGCCTACTGCTTTGCAGCTGAGCCGTTGTTTCTCCTAGTAGTTTCCACTTCACAATAACAGCACTTACAGTTGACCGGGGCAGCTCTAGCAGGCAAGAAATTTGACAAACTGACTTGTTGGAAAGGTTGCATCCTATGATGGTGCCACATTGAAAGTCACAGTTCTGCAGTAAGGCCATTCTGCTGCCAATGTTGGCCTACGGAGATTGCATGGCTGTGTGCTCGATTTTAAACACCTCAACAATGGGTGTGGATGAAATAGCCATATCCACTAATTTGAAGGGGTGTCCACATACTTATACAAAGGTATGTATAAATGTTTTCACTATCATTATGGGGTTATTGTGTGTAGATTTTTTAAATGATCCATTTCGAATTCAGGCTGTAACAACAAAAAGAGTGGATTAAGTCAAAAAGGTATGACTACTTTCTGAAGGCACTGTGTATAAGCCTTAGGACTGGCCTCATTAGCCAGTTACATTTCTTCACCCCACCCACACGAGAGCTTGACCTAGGCACACGAGGGCCTGTTGCACTGACTGCAGCTACCTCGCCTGTTGTCCCCCCACACACTTTCCATGCATTATCCCCACATTTCATGGACACATACACACAGTGAATCGTTATAGGGTTAGTTTACAGTGCGACTGTGTGAGAGAGGAGACTTTGTCTGTGTGATTGAGGCTGATCAGGCGGCTGATTCATATGCCCCCATTTCAGCACAACCATTAGAAAGATACACAGCTCCATACAGCCGTGAACTGTTTACAAGAGCGAGAGAAGTTGAGAATAGGGCAATATGGCTTAACAATCTTTATCTTATCATTTTCTAATTTAAGGGTGATTCACAGTATATCAATTACCAGTCAAAAGTTGACATATCAACTCATTCAAGGGTTTCTTTATTTTTTACTCTTTTGTACACTGTAGAATAATAGTGAAAATATCAAAACTATGAACATATGGAATCATGTAGAAACCAAAAAAAGCGTGTTAAACAAATCCAAATATATTTTATATTTGAGATTCTTCAAAGTAGCCACAATTTGCCTTGATGACAGCTTTGCACACTCTTGGCATTCTCTCAACCAGCTTCATGATGTAGTCCCCTGGAATGCATTTCATTTAACAGGTGTGCCTTGTTAAGTTAATTTGTGTATCATCTTTCCTTCTAAAAATGTGTTTGAGCCAATCAGTTGTGTTGTGACAAGGTAGGGATGGTATAAAGACGGTCTTTTACAAAATAGGGCTAAGTCAATATCATGGCAAGAATATCTCAAAAAAGCGAAGAGAAACGACAGTCCATGATTACTTTAAGACATTAAGGTCAGTCATGATGGAAAATTACAATAACTTTAAAAATTTCTTCAAAACTTTCTTGGGAAAAAGGCATAACCATAAATTCTAATGTATCAAATGAATTAGATATATTGCCCGAGTTGAGAATGAGACTGGAGGAACAGAACAGAGAGAGGGAGACAGTGTGCCACTTGTAGTTGTTTGAGCCACTCCCAGTATAAGTACAGGCGGAGACATCCAGTTCCAGACCAGTATGATCAAGGGAGGGCAGCCGGGTAGCCTCCTTGCTTGTGGTACAAGAGGGGAAGTCAGCTTCAGACTGTGGGTCTCTACTCCGGTTTCCGGAAGTGAAAGTTGAGACATTCTCTTGAGTGACAGCCCAACCGGCAGACCGAAGTTGGCAAGGGGCCACATGAGCTCCTTAACGATGGGCACAACACACAGTTTCTTGCAAGAGTATTCATCCCACTTGGGGTTTTTCCTATTTTGTTGCATTACAACCTGTAATTTAAATGGATTTTACTTGGATTTCATTTAATGGACATACAAAAGTCAAAATTAGTGAAATAAAATGAACTTGTTTAAAAATTGTTTTTTTGGTTTGTTTTTTTAACAGAAAAGGGTGCGTGCATGTATTCACCCCCTTTTCTATGAAGCCCCTAAATAAGACCTGGTGCAACTAATTACCTTCAGAAGTCACATAATTAGTGAAATAAAGTCCACCTGTATGCAATCTAAGTGTGACATGATCTGTCACGATCTCATATATATAACCTGTTATGAAAGGCCCCAGAGTCTGCAACACCACTAAGCAAGGGGCACCACGAAGACCAAGGGCTCTCCAAACAGGTCAGGGACAAAGTTGTGGAGAAGTGCAGATCAGGGTTGGGTTATAAAAAAATCTGAAACTTTGAACATCCCACAGGGCACCATTAAATCCATTATTTAAAAATTGGAAGAATATGGCACTAGAACAAACTTGCCAAGAGGTCCACCCACCAAAACTCAAGGACCAGGCAAGGAGGGCATTAATCAGAGAGGCAACAAAGAGACCAAAGATAACCCTGAAGGATCTGCAAAGTTCCACAGCGGAAATTGAAATATCTGTCCATAGGACCACTTTAAGCCGTACACTCCACAGAGCTGGACTTTACAGAAGAGTGGCAAGAAAAAAAGCCATTGCTTGAAGAGGGGGAAAAGCCATTGCTTGAAGAGGGGGAAAAGCCATTGCGTGAAGAGGGGGAAAAGCCATTGCGTGAAGAAAAAAATAAGCAAACACATTGTGTTCACCAAAAGGCATGGTTTAAAATGCAGATGTCCTTTTGAATGTCTTAGTTTTGAAAATGCAGATTATTGAACTCTAACCCCTGCCTTAATCTCCATGGCTAACTGCAGCATCATCACTATCACCATTCAGTCACAAAAGATGATAGGGCCAAAGACATCCTAGAAAAGTCAGCGTTCATCTTAAAATGTGACCCACCGTTTCAATCTTGTGTAGCCAAATGGAAAATAGAGTTAAAAAAATATATAAAATAAATAAATATATATATATAGAATAAAAGTAGAGACTCAGAGCTACAAAATGGTATATCATACACTGCATGAGTAAGAATGGGAAAGTAATTCTGCTTTGAAAGTCAATAAACTTGTAACCACACTTTTGAGAAAATGGCCCTTGAATGTTTTGGTACAGAGAGCTCTTCTTTGTCTACACATATTCAGTATCGTTCACACCTTCTTAAGCCTTAGCCCCACCCATTGCTTTAAGGATTCACACGAGGCCATGTGCTAAAGAGTGAGACATTTAACTGTCACTTTACAGATACTATTACAATATGGTCATGGCAGCACACTCCTACCAGACACTTGATGATGGTCATGTGAAATAAATGCTATAACCACTCCCCAACCACATCTAGCGAAGCAGAAGGGTCATTGACATGTACACATCTTCATGAAATACAATAGATGGCCATAATCTCTTTACTTTGCACATTCTTCCACTGCAAATCTACCATTCCAGTGTTTTACTTGCCATATTGTATTTACTTAGCCACCATGGCCTTTTTTGCCTTTACCTCCCTTCTCATATTGTATATAGACTTATTTTTCTACTGTATTATTGACTGTATGTTTGTTTTACTCCATGTGTAACTGTGTTGTATGTGTCGAACCGCTTTGCTTTATCTTGGCCAGATTGTAAATTGTAAATGAGAACTTGTTCTTAACTTGCCTACCTGGTTAAATAAAGGTGAAATAAAAATGTTTTATTTTTTTATAAAAAAATATCACCCTCAGAAATACCTTGCTAACTTGATGGACATGTCATCTTCTGTTGAAGTAGAGTATTTTGCTTAGACATGTAGCTAGCTAGCTAAACAATGAACCATAATCCCAACCCATTCTACTAGCAATACAAACTGATCGTCATAGCTAGCCACCATGCATGAAATGTTGTAGTAACTAGTGTCAATTTGCGCTAGCTAGGTAACAATAGGCTATAACTAGAAATGCAAATGACAGATATGAATATTGCTAGACAGATCATACACGTAAAATTGGCGAGTGTACTTAAAATATAGCTTAACTCTTACCCGTATACATGTAGCTTGACTCTTACCCGTATACATGGATAAACACTTCACGGTAGCATGTATTTTCTGTTTGTAGCTAGCTACAGCTTGTTAGGCCCATTGTTGTGTCAAGTCACTCCAGTTCACATTGACTGTGCAGAAAGTAGTCCATCACAATTTTTTCCAGTGATCTTTGTTGATAGCTCCTGCTAAATTCTGGACAGTAATGTTGTTAAGAGCAGTAGCAACACTTTTGCAGTTCCCCATGGCTAAAAAAGCTGCGTTTCCAATGATTATCTACACATACTGAGCAGCTCATGTTATAGACAGAAGCGTGCTACATGGCAAACCAATCCAAACTCATCTCTAGGCATGTCCAGCCCATCCATTATCTCAGCAAAAAAAAACAACACGTTCCAATGCCTCTAGTGTGAAGTACTGACGTGACATACGCCTTGCTTCTTGAAACGGTTCACAAACACCAACATTGAGACACACACAGACCAGGACACATGTTGCAATTTAAAGCTAGAATCCTAAAGTGGTGTAACTGCCACATCTGTTTGGGATATTACAACAAAGAGGTTACTGCAAACAAACACTTTTACCCCCCCCCCTTCTCAGAAATCATTGCGCATGCGATAGAACAGCTATCAGCTAGAACACCATGCTCCTCACCTCAGTTTAGTTCCCAAAACAATAACAAATCCGGACTCCATCTTTAAGAAAGTCCCATGTCATCCGAGGAGGGACAAAACCCAGAGTAGGCTGACTAAACCCGAGACAGACCATGGCGCTGACATCTGACGCATGCCCTGTAGCGCGCACGCACACACACACAGCAGAGAGTCTCATTTTACAGCTAATCACATTTCAGGCCTTGGAAAGACAGAACACAACTACAGCACCAGATGGACACACCTAGAACACAGCAGTACTACCACTTAGATTAGACTGCACTAACCAGTGTTCGTGTGGGACAGTCAGGGAGGGCCAGTGATATATAGTGATGGGAAGAAAAAAGATCAAATTATACAGTTACATATCGGGATATTATTGTTGATGATACATCGTATTGTTTTACGCTAGTTGGTTGTACCTGCACCAAAACAGCACTATTTTTCCTTCATAGCTTGTTCTCCATCTTTTTTAAAAGGGAGCCAATTTGTTTTCAGCACTTTTATTACCATGACTGATCAAACTTGTTTTCTCATGGCTTTCGTCCTTCTTCAGCTGACATGAGCAATACGCTAGAATCATCAAATCGCAATAAAATCACATTATCAGATCGCAATACATATAGAATCATAATAATATCAGATTGTGAGGTCCCTGGCAATTCCCAGCCCGAGCGACATAAAGACAGTGACAAACTAGTGTGCAAAAATTAGATCGTAACAAGATAGAACAGGAAAAGGCCAATTTAAGCAAACTAGTCTGTTTAAATGAGACACAGAAGCAAGATAAATAGATTGGCTGTACATGCACCATGGGGTGGCATGTAGCCTAGCAGTAAAGAGCATTGGGCCAGTAACCGGAAGATCACTGGTTCGAATCCCTGAGCCAGCAATGTGGAAAACATCTGCCATTGAGTCAAAAAGTTAACCCCCAACAACAACTGCTTCACGGGCACTGATGACGTGGATGTCGATTTAGGCAGCCCCCCCTATCTAATTCAAAAGGGTTGGGTTAAATGCAGAAGAAATTATTCAGTTGAATGCATTCAGTTGTGCAACTGACTAGGTATTCCCTTTCCCTATATTATGGCAAAACTTTCCCTTACTAATCTTGATTATTGAATGCTCTGTACACCAGGGGTAGGCAAACAGATTGATCCAGAGATGTTACCCCCCCACCCCAAAGTTTAGTCAAAATAATATATACACACTAAACAAAAATATAAACACAACATGTAAAGTGTTGGTCTCATAGTTGATGAGCTGGTTTCAAGTGTACCGGGCAGATGGCAGACCATGTGTGTGTGGCATTGTTTGTGCGAGCGGTTTGCTGATGTCAAAATATCCCAATTCTTCAAAGGCCTGCATACTCAGCAGACATGTCACCCAATCTGCGTGTTTGGGATGCTTTGGATTGATGTGCACAACAGCGGGTTCCAGTTCCCGCTAATACCCAGCAACTTCACAGGCATTGAATAGGAGTGGGCCAACATTCCACAATCAACAGCCTGATCAACTCTATGCGAAGGAGATGTATTGAGATCTGCTAAATGACTTAAATGTAAATGTAAATGTATTGCTCTGCATGGGGAAATTGGTCACACCAGATACTGACTGGCTTTCTGATCCACACCCCTACCTATTTTGACTAACATATGTATATCTGTAATCCCAGGCATGTGAAATTCATAGATTAGGGCCTAATTTATTTAAATGTACTGATTTCCTGGTCATCTGTTTCTCAGTAAAATCTCTGGAATAGTTGCATTTATATTTATGTTCAGTTTATATTGCTCTGCATCCTATGCAACAGCTCTAGTCATGCATGAAAATAAAGAATTTATTCTACAGGAGATCTGCCAGGGAGACTCAGTAGCTGTGATCTCTTCTTAGGGCTGAAATCTGGAACTTTATCTAATCATTCAATATCAGACTATTCACTTTATATTTTACCAATGGATAGACAACAATTGTAGCTATGTAGATATGAGCATCTAACCCAACTCAAATCTATCTGGCAAGGTATATTCATCTTGAGAGAATGTTAATCTGCCAATGCAGAAGTGCGCCCACAATACACATTTCTGTAGTTTTCTGTGTATCTAACCAATGCTAATATATATAGCCTGGTGGTCCAGATCTGTTAATAAAGTGCTAGTTTAGCAAACTCCTCTCTGTGTTCGTTCCACGTCATGCCAAACGTGTATGGCATGACAAGTTATGATAGGATAGAGGTGGCTACAGTACAGCCTGTGACCAAACAGGCACTACCATGACTATACGGCATCTCAGGGCTCGACATCAAAGCTTGTCCGCTTCCCCGGGGCAAGTATAATAATAAAAACGATATAATAATAATAAATATAGATTTAAGCTGGCCGAATGGACAAGTTAAAGAAATCACCCAAAACCCCACAATATCAAACAATTAGACTACGCCGAATTGGAGTGGTGTCCTCCGGGGCAGGGGGGGGCAAGTGACTTGAGCTCTTCCGACAAGTAAAAAAACGGGTTAACGGAAATCTGCCTGCATGTCATGTTCCATGATTGATATATGTTGCTGTATAGTCCCTGCTTTGCCCAGCGAGAGTGGTTATTGCCTAGCAATATCAAGGTATTGAAGGCAGCAATGAAAGATGCATCAGCAATCTGTTAAACATGGCTCATCTTGCTAATGTTGTGGGACATGAGACGTGCTTGACTGTGCATTACAAATATTAAATTCATTACAGAACACTCACCCTTTGAAATCAAATATATCGACCCACGGTATTGCTTTTAACTGGTACGTTACAGGGCCTAACGTTACCTAGCTAATCACTGATGCTGACATATCCTAGCTACAGCAGGCAGGCACCACGATGTTGATGCCAACCTGTCATGAAAGATTAATCAATTCGTATTGCAACGGCTGACTAACGTGATGCTTCTTGCCTGTGCATTAACTACAGGCCGTTGCACCTCCCTAAAAGTGCTCTGCTTTTTCAGACTAACTGCACATAGTAATAACTTCTATATTGAAAGACATGTAGCCAACCGGCAGTTTATGTGTATATCCAAGCCATTTTAGAGAGATAAAAAAACACGCCCCACCCGAAACACTCCCCGGATCTGGGCGGGACAGTGAGGGGGGTTCTGAGTCCAAGACAACCCGAGACAAGGCGTTTCAGTAGCCATCAGCTTAGCGCTAACAGCAGGCTGGGGACAACACGCGCAAATAACCGTTAGCCAGCTTGCCATCTCAGTTGGCAAAAAAAAAAAAAAATAGCAACGACATTAGAGGACAGTTGCTAGTTAGTTTGCTAACTAAACTCGGCAAACAAAGGTTGACTACCTACAATAGCTAACGTTAGCTAACTCGACAAGTGCAAACATCTTAAGACATTCTGAGAGCTAGAACTGGCTGTGGTGTAAATGCAAGGTAGTTAACGTTAGCTAACGTACTTAACGTTACTGCAACACATAATACTATTCAACTCAAAATAAACGCTTTACTTAAACCTTCAAAGAGAATACTTAACGTCGTTAGTGTGGCTTACTCCTGTGGATAACGTTAGCTAACCTTCCGCGCAAATGGATTTAGCATCAGGGATGCTGCCACACACCCTAGCTTACGAAAACAGACATAAACCAGACACTCACCACACAGAAATGGGTGCCAAATTCCTCTTTTCGGGTCGGGAAACTCGACCCCAGCAAATTTCAGAGGCTCCTACAAAGCCAAAAGCGGTGTGCTCTGCAACAGCTGTGTTCTGTTTTGAATGAGAGTTGAATAGACACGAGAAAAGGGGCGGGATTGAGATAGTTCGCTCGCCTTAGCTGTTGCCCGCTGCAACCTGGTCTCTGAGCATTTCGTATTGTTGTATACGTGTGTATCTATATCCGACACTTGCAACAGATGTGTTCTGTTTTGAATAAGGGTTGAATGGACACGGGAAAAAGGGCGGGATTTAGAAAGTCGCCTGCTGCAACTTCGTATACGGAAATACGAAAGCCTAGTTTTCAGGGTAATAAATGACATGTCCAATGGTATGTTTTAATTTGTGGATGTCAGGCACCAATTTCATGTGATATAATACGAATTGTAATATGTTACGAATTTGCAAAATACAGAATATGTTAAGCTTTGCAAAATTAACTATATGTTACAAATTTGCAAAACATATATGTTCCGAATTCTACATTTACATTTAAGTCATTTAGCAGACGCTCTTATCCAGAGCGACTTACAAATTGGTGCGTTCACCTTATGACATCCAGTGGAACAGTCACTTTACAATAGTGCATCTAAATCTTAAGGGGGGGTGAGAGGGAATACTTATCCTATCCTAGGTATTCCTTAAAGAGGTGGGGTTTCAGGTGTCTCCGGAAGGTGGTGATTGACTCCGCTGTCCTGGCGTCGTGAGGGAGTTTGTTCCAATATATGTCATTTAATAATATATGTCATTTAGCAGACGCTTTTATCCAAAGTGACTTACAGTCATGTGTGCATACATTCTACTTATGGGTGGTCTCGGGGATCAAACCCACTACCCTGGCATTACAAGCGCCATGCTGTACCAACTGAGCTACAGAAGGACCACATTGGGGGACCAGAGCAGCGAACAGTTTTGACTGGGCTGAGCGGGAGCTGTACTTCCTCAGTGGTAGGGAAGCGAGCAGGCCAGAGGTGGATGAACACAGTGCCCTTGTTTGGGTGTAGGGCCTGATCAGAGAATTCTAGCTAGGCAGTTAGGTGGCTAACCTTAGCTAGCTGGCTAACGTTAGCTAGGCTAGGGGTTCGGGTTAGGTTTAGGAATTAGGTTAAAGGAGTAAAGTTAGGAAAGCGTGCTCAGTTCATGCAAAGTAGCTAAAACGTAGTAAGTAGTTGTAAAGTTGCTCATTAGCTAAAATGCCAAAGTTGTCCCTGATGAAATTCAAACTCCCAACCTTTGAGTTGCTAGACATTCATTCCTACCCATCCACACCAACCAACCATCCTACTTTTGTTTTTGCGTTAAGTACCCATCTGTTTTATGTAACCATATCAAATCTAACATATAGAATGTCCAGGATTTATGTTACTATGTTACGTTTAGTGTATGAGACCAGACTGCCTATACACTGCTCTAAAATATGTTTTATGTCTCCCCCAATGTTACTAGGGAGTGTAAACTGATCCTAGATCTGTGGCTACAGATAATGGTGATTCATACCACCGTGTGCCAGTACACCAGAGAATGCTGCGCGTGTGGAGTCTTGACTGGCACCTACCGGGGTCGCGAGACAGAGCTGGGCACTGTTTAGTTAAGTGTCTACGAGAGTGGATGATATGCCAGTGAAATTGCCACGGGTAATGGTAAGAGAGAGGATAAAGGTCTGTATTTTAGGTTTCTCGCTACACCCCCAAATATTTTGCATTACAGACAAGTTTTTCTTGGATGTGACCAGCGTGCTTCTCTGCTGGATTTGGAAGTAGCAAGACAATAGAATATGTTTGCATCAATGTTCTGTAATGAAACAGCAGGGAGCAGGTCTTGAACCCTCGACCTTCTAGCCCGAGGTCAGGCGCACTATCGACTGTGCCGCAAAGGTTTGCTCGAGCAGCAAAGACGATTTCCGCGGATATAAACCCAGCGTCGTTACAATATTGTCAAATTGTCCCATGGAAGGCTGGGACTTTAATAATAATATGTGTAAAAAAAAAAAATGTTTCAGCAATTCTGACCGAAACGTCACATTATCTGTCTGATCTGAAGCGCTTTACTCCATAACGTGAATATGTCCCACCAGATTATTCTATTTTTAACACATCACATGACATCAAACGGGATGAGCAAATGAGACGATAAAATAAAACTCTGACCTGCCCTGATGTACTCATGGACAGTGGATTTGCCATATCACGCTAGTTTTCCTTGACGTTGACTCCATCTTGTGGCAGAACCTATGAACTTCGCAAACAGCTGCATTTTAACACGACCACACACTTGAATGGCACTGTTTGTCCACTGTCAATGGATGAGATACTCTCCACCATGGATTTATAACTATAATGACACCACGTGGACAGACCTGTTTGCGTGAACTCATTTTAATCAAGTCAAGTTGTTGTCAATGTTCAGGCAGATAGATTGTGTTGGACTGAGAATCTGTCCTTTCTCCATGTCGAGAGGAACAATCTCATTGGATGCAAAAATATTAAATTGGTCCCCTATAGAGAAAAAACATGTTATATTTTACAGAGCCCCATATAAATCATCCACACACAAAGGATTGGGCCCTTTTTTCAATTCCCGCCTAAAATGACATACCCAAATCTAAAACACACGCATTAGTGAATCCTTCAACCTTTTGCCCCCTGAGTCAGGGCCGGCCTTCATGGCTCAACCAACGTCGGTGAGGAGACCCACGTTTTGACATGCATCCACAGACTTCTTACCACCACTGCGGTAGGCCGTCATGAAGCAGTAGGCCATCTTCAGATTATCTGCAACTTCCCCTGGTGGAGAGATGTAGAACATGGTGAGTTTGACCACTTGGGGGATGGATTCAGGGTCTGTCTGTCTGTATTTTCTTATCATCCTTATATTTCTTGATGTTTCCACCCCCATGCTTCACAGTAGGTATGGTGTTCTTTGGATGCAAAAATCAGCATTCTTTGTCCTCCAAACATGACGAGTTGAGTTTTTACCAAAAAATCTGACCATATGACATTCTCCCAATCTTCTTCTGGATCATCCAAATGCTCCCTAGCAAACTTCAGACAGGCCTGGACATGTACTGGCTTAAGCAGGGGGACACGTCTGGCACTGCAGGATTTGAGTCCCTCGCGGCGTAGTGTGTTACTGATGGTAGGCTTTGTTACTTTGGTCCCAGCTCTCTGCAGGTCATTCACTAGGTCCCCTTGTGTGGTTCTGGGATTTTTGCCTACCGTTCTTGTGATCATTTTGACCCCACGGGGTGAGATCTTGCGTGGAGCCCCAGATCGAGGGAGATTATCAGTGGTCTTGTATGTCTTCCATTTCCTAATAATTGCTCCCACAGTTCATTTCTTCAAACCAAGCTGCTTACCTATTGCAGATTCAGTTTTCCCAGCCTGGTGCAGGTCTACAATTTAGTTTCTGGTGTCCTTTGACAGCTCTTTGGTCTTGGCCATAGTGGAGTTTGGAGTGTGACTGTTTGATAACAAGTTTGATAACAAGTTCAAACAGGTGCCATTAATACAGGTAACGAGTGGAGGACAGAGGAGCCTCTGTCCTCCACTCAGAGGAGCCTCTTGAAGAAGAAGTTACAGGTCTGTGAGAGCCAGAAATCTTGCTTGTTTGTAGGTGACCAAATACTTATTTTCCACCATAATTTGCAAATAAATTCATTAAAAATCCTACAATGTGATTTTCTGGATTTTTTTCCCTAATTTTGTCTGTCATAGTTGAAGTGTAGCTATAATGAAAATTACAGGCCTCTCTCATCTTTTTAAGTGGGAGAACTTGCACAATTGGTGGCTGACTAAATACTTTTTTGCCCCACTGTACATGCAGAAATAGGTTAGATACATTTATGAGGTGGAAGGCGGAAAGCTTACAGTACAAGTACATGAGGCATAAACAAACTAAACACCAACCAGAATCAGTGGTTCAGCACCCCAGTTATGGGACAGAGAAAGGGTAACCATGAGCTGAACAAGACTGAGTGACCCAAACACTCACTTCAGCACATGGGACAGCGCACGTCATGCCTTACCTTCAGGGTCCTTCTCTCTGTGACACTGGTAGCTGAAATCTACCCCTATGTTATCCAAATGCTTCTTCACCTCCTTTTCGTTCTCAAAGTTTATGAGTCTAGCCGTGATTCGAATGGAGGAGCAGTGGTCCTTCTGTAGCTCAGTTGGTAGAGCATGGTGCTTGTAACGCCAGGGTAGTGGGTTCGATCCCCGGGACCACCCATACGTAGAATGTATGCACACATGACTGTAAGTCGCTTTGGATAAAAGCGTCTGCTAAACGGCATTTATTATTATTATATTATAAAAATCCCTGTCTAAAAACCACGTGTTGAAAAGTCCACAACTTGTGACCTTGGTGTTGGACTGATGAGGTAATAATTTCAGAGAGTCTGGTCCCCGTTGAACAACTATGTAATATTGAGAGATCGTCTTGATTAAGGCTAATGTGATGAACTTGCAGTGAATTATAATCTATTTTCAAAGAAAAGGTAGATGCTTGTTTTAGCAGATTTTTTAGAACACTCCCAACAGTAGCCATGACATCACCTTCAAGCATCGCCTACCAGCGGAACCACGCTTCTTAACACCAGCCCGGTTAAACCAAGAAGCGTGCTGCACCAATGTGTCGGAGGAAACACCATTCAACTGACGACCGCAGGTGCCCGGCCCTCCACAGGGAATCGCTACGAGGTCAGCCTGCAGGTGCCCAGCCCGCCACAAGGAGTCGCTAAAGTGCAATGAGCCAATTAAAGCCCCCCTAGCCAAACCCTCCCCTAACCCGGACGATGCTGGGCCAATTGTTCACCGCCCTATGGGACTCCCGATCATGGCCGGTTGTGAAACAGCCCAGGATCGAACCCGGGTCTGTAGTGACGACTAGCTGGCTTAGACCGCTGTGCCACCCGGGAGTCCCACATCATTACCCTGTTTTACCCCTGCACTGTTAACCGCGGCACATTGAAGCATTTATGATTGGTCTAGTTATGTAAGGGATCGGATGGATTGGATGTGCATTTTAAATATCTATTAACTGATCTATTAAATATCTGATCAGTGGAACAATTCTTCTGCTTAACAATGGGCTAAAATATAGGGTCATTATTGTGCTTGTCAGCAAGAACACTATTACCATTCCCCACACTTGTTTTATTATTTTACTTCATATTTTTTCAGTGTAATAACATATTTGAAATCTGATATGCCTACTCGTGTCTTTAAAATGAATTATATGAGGCTATGTATTTTTGCAGCCATTCATGGGCAGTATTGAATAAGTCATACAAATAAGCACTGGATATTGAATGCTCCAGGCCTCAAATATAATTTTAGGATATTTTAGTATTTGTGCACATGCACAGATGGCATAGATGGTAGGAGGACTCACAACTCATAAACACATCATATTTTGTCTTTGTAGAGTAAGATGATGGCAAGGACTCGTTCTTCAACTAGTTGGCATAAATCACCTGAATATTAATTTGATTTTTCTTGAAGGTTGGTTGATTTTGAGAAATTAATTGTTAGAAAAATAACATTTTCAAACTCTCAGCACTTGGGAAACATAGATCAGGGGTGGCCAACCATCCTGGAGCGCAAGCGGGGTGTACCCAAATTACAAAATATTTGTGTCCTTACCTTGAAACGAACCTATGGACAAGGAGACTGCAATCTATGATTTGGTTACCCACTGCCATCAACCATTAATATTAGTGTTTCCTGAGTAGAGCCTTGGTGTAGTGGTTAAACTCCCCAGCATGTGTCGTTTACAACTTTCCACGTGAGAACAGGAATCAATCCCTGCGTCCAACCTTCCCACTGTTTCTCCCACTTGCCTGTCCCCCCATTTCATTACTGTCTGAATAAAGTGTCAAGCCACCTCAAAAATATGTTTAAAAAAAACAAGTATATTTCATCACCCCAAAATCTCAAAGTAGTAACATTTTGAGTGTTCATTTGATGCTCAAAGCATCCTGAATACCCCTGACCTGTGGTTTTTATTATTAAAATGTTCCACCCTGGTCATAGGCCTAAACCATGTCAAAATAAATACAATGACAGAAAATTAGCTTTAAAACAATAAAATATTTCCGGGGGAGAACTCCCAGAATCCCCAACTAGGGTTTGTTCCAGGGGGAAATTAAATTCATACAGCAAATCTCACTCCAAACTTTCTCCAAAAATTGGCAGCCCAACCAAGAATTGTCAAATTAACGTCCGATTTGACTTTTCGTAGCAAGGGTTGGATAATTAACACAGCAGGTTAGGATAATTCGGTTAAGGTTTGGAAACGGGTTGCTAAAATTAAAGTTATTTTACAAAAGCTGGATCCCTTCTAGCCATGAGCAGTGACTTGAAAGCGACTTCATTTAAAAAAACGAATGACCTTTCATCACAACAACATTAAAGGTGTATAGCTCCATATAATACAGGCGCAGTCGGACAATTTGTATCCCCATAATGCAACAACCTTTGAAAGGGACTAGACAACATTTATCCTCGAAAGCGCCCTGTATATTCCTAGCATAGACTGTAAATAATAGCTTCCTAGCTGGTGATGTACTTCCTGTGTCATGACCTTTGTTACTGTCTGTCAACAAAAATAGCTACATGTATCGTTTTCTCCGGTGAATGTTTACGTTCAAACTGGCTGTGTGTTGATTTAGAGAGAAGTATTAGCCCCGTTAACTAACGGACATGGTCTGAAAATGTTGCAGGAACATCTCTTTTCGTACCAACAAGTTAGCTAGCTGCTAGCTAACGTTAGTTGTTAGCTCTTCGCAACAACTAGTTTCAGCTAGATTATGCTATCTAGGTACAGTAGCAAGTTAACAAGACGAGCCGGGGCTAAAGCTATATTTATTTTTTGTCAGGTGTCGAGCCTTCCCGTTTGTTTCACTGTGCATGATATGGCCTTCAATTCTTTGAACATGGTGAGTTTTTTTCGATTTACATTTCTAAAATTCAGTAGTGCATTGATCTAAAAAGGCATACAGTTAACGTTAGCTAGCTATTCATAGACACTAACGAGCTACCTTGGGATAAGGCAGAATGCCTTGGGTTTTCGAGAGCAAATCAGTAACTTGCAAGCTAGCTATATAACGGTACCTGATGAAATTTGATCCACGACGATCGCGAACGTTACGTTGCTGGCTAGTTAAACCTGTCCTTTTTATTTATTTATTTTTATTTCACCTTTATTTAACCAGTTCGGCTAGTTGAGAACAGGTTCTCATTTGCAACTGCGACCTGGTCAAGATAAATCATAGCAGTGTGAACAGACAACACAGAGTTACACATGGAGTAAGCAATTAACAAGTCAATAACACAGTAGAAAAATGGGCAGTCTATATACAATGTGTGCAAAAGGCATGAGGAGGTAGGCGAATAATTGCAATATTGCAGATTAACACTGGAGTGATAAATGATCATGTACAGGTAGAGATATTGGTGTGCAAAAGAGCAGAAAAGTAAATAAATAAAAACTGTGGGGATGAGGTAGGTGAAAATGGGTGTGCTATTTACCAATAGATTATGTACAGCTGCAGCGATCGGTTAGCTGCTCAGCTAGCTGATGTTTGAAGTTGGTGAGGGAGATAAAAGTCTCCAACTTCAGCGATTTTTCAATTCGTTCCAGTCACAGGCAGCAGAGTACTGGAACGAAAGGCGGCCGAATGAGGTGTTGGCTTTAGGGATGATCAATGAGATACACCTGCTGGAGCGCGTGCTACGGATGGGTGTTGCCATCGTGACCAGTGAGCTGAGATAAGGCGGAGCTTTGCCTAGCATAGCCTTGTAGATGACCTGAAGCCAGTGGGTCTGGCGACGAATATGTAGCGAGGGCCAGCCGACTAGAACATACAAGTCGCAGTGGTGGGTAGTATAAGGTGCTTTAGTGACAAAACGGATGGCACTGTGATAAACTGCATCCAGTTTGCTGAGTAGAGTGTTGGAAGCAATTTTGTAGATGACGTCGCCGAAGTCGAGGATCGGTAGGATAGTCAGTTTTACTAGGGTAAGCTTGGCAGCGTGAGTGAAGGAGGCTTTGTTGCGGAATAGAAAGCCGATTCTTGATTTGATTTTCGATTGGAGATGTTTGATATGGGTCTGGAAGGAGAGTTTGCAGTCTAGCCAGACACCTAGGTACTTATAGGTGTCCACATATTCAAGGTCGGAACCATCCAGTGTGGTGATGCTAGTCGGGCATGCGGGTGCAGGCAGCGATCGGTTGAAAAGCATGCATTTGGTTTTACTAGCGTTTAAGAGCAGTTGGAGGCCACGGAAGGAGTGTTGTATGGCATTGAAGCTCGATTGGAGGTTAGATAGCACAGTGTCCAATGACGGGCCGAAAGTGTATACAATGGTGTCGTCTGCGTAGAGGTGGATCAGGGAATCGCCCGCAGCAAGAGCAACATCATTGATATACACAGAGAAAAGAGTCGAGTCCTTAGCTGGAGGTGTCTGTTATTATTATTTATTTATTTTACAAATTACCACCACCAGACGTTCTCTACCTCCTCCTGTGTGTATCTGGATAACAGGTCTCATTGGCGACTATTTTAACTTTGGACATTATAACTATTCAAATGTTTGGTATGCCATTTGGGAATACTGCCTTGAAGTGCGGGCATAAGTGTCTAATGGTGATCTCTTGCCTTGTGTGTTCCAGGATGAGGCATCCCCTGCATCTCTGACGGATCTGTGTCTGTCCTACGTCAGTAGGAACCTGGAGAGGTTCTGTGTGAAGCATGCTGATGGATCTCTCTGTCTCAGAGACTCTCTGCTGTTTCCCCAGGAGCTAGCTGACCAGCTGCTGGCTAAGATGGCCACTGAAGGTGAGCAAGGAGGATGAAGTAGTCAACCGTCACAGATCCAAGCTTTGATCCTTACGTTGATCATTAGTAGAAAACACAAAACAGGCAGTGTCTAGAGCAGTAATGAGCTAATTCCTTAAATTATTTTGTCTCCGTTCTAACAAAAAAGGTGTGTATGTGTGTGTTTCTAGGTCTGTTGAATGACAGTACAGTAGGAGTGTTTCGTAGCAGTGAGTACCTTCGGCTGCGTCGTGCGTGTATTCGTACGGCCCGTATCTCTGCCGAGGCGTTCCAGAGAGCTCTCTGTCCTCACCGCCTGCTGGAGCTGGACGCTGCTAGGGTCAACGCTGACCTCACAATCTCTGACATACTACATGGCCTTGCCTCCAACAAACACTGCCGGGTAAGCACACTAATAAGAGAGCCTCCAGCAGTTAGATACCCACAAACACTAATCTTCTCTCACTCTCCCCCTTCTCCCTCTCCCCCCCAGGAGAGCTTGCAACGGTTGGTCCTTACAGGTCTGACCATGTCCTCTCTGGAGGAACCGTCATGTCACTGTTTCAGCTCTCTCCAGGGGCTGCGGTCCCTCTCCCTGGCCAATGTTGACTTCTACGACTCTGGGCTGGCTGATGTGTGTTCCCTGTCCCGCCTGGAGAGCCTGGACCTGTCCAACACCTCCGTGACCAACCTCAACCCTCTACTGGGTCTCAAAGAGAGGCTGAGGTCACTAACACTACACCAGCTGAAGAGGCTGGAGATGAGCACTGCCCAGCTACTGTCTGTCATTGGACAACTGGAGGCACTGCAGGTGGGTGGGGACAGCTCTGATACTGAAGTTTTACATTGATTTCCTCCACTATAAGGTGTGTGTAATATACATATATACAGTTGAAGTTTACATACACCTTAGCCAAATACATTTAAACTCAGTTTTTCACAATTCCTGACATTTAATCCAAGTACAAATTCCCTGTCTTAGGTCAATTAGTATCATCACTTTATTTTAAGAATGTGAAATGTCAGAATAATAGTAGAGAGAATTATTTATTTCATCTTTTATTTCTTTCCTCACATTCCAAGTGTGTCAGAAGTTTACATACACTCAATTAGTATTTGGTAGCATTGCCTTTAAATTGTTTAACTTGGGTCAAATGTTTCGGGAAGCCTTCCACAAGCTTCCCACAATAAGTTGGGTGAATTTTGGTCCATTCCTCCTGACAGAGCTGGTGTAACTGAGTCAGGTTTGGAGGCCTACGCGCTTGCACACGCTTTTTCAGTTCTGCCCACAAATTTTCTATAGGATTGAGGTCAGGGCTTTGTGAAGGCCACTCCAATACTTTGACATTGTCCTTAAGCCATTTTGCCACAACTTTGGAAGTATGCTTGGGGTCACTGTCCATTTGGAAGACTCATTTGCGAACAAGCTTTAACTTCCTGACTGATATCCACATCATTTTCTTTCCTCATGATTCCATCTATTTTGTGAAGTGCACCAGTCCCTCCTGCAGCAAAGCATCCCCACAACATGATGCTGCCACCCCTGTGCTTCACGGTTGGGATGGTGTTCTTCGGCTTGCAAGCCTCCCCCTTTTTCTCCAAACATAACGATGGTCATTATGGCCAAACAGTTCTATTTTTGTTTCATCAGACCAGAGGACAAAAAGTACGATCTTTGTCCCCATGTGCAGTTGCAAACCATAGTATGGCTTTTTTATGGCGGTTTTGGAGCAGTGGCTTCTTCCTTGCTGAGTGGCCATTCAGGTTATGTCGATATAGGATTCATTTTACTGTGGATATAGATACTTTTGTACCCGTGAAGATGCTGGAGGAAACAAGGTCCTTTGCTGTTGTTCTGAGTTTGATTTGCGTTTTTGTCACCAAAGAATGTTCATCTCTAGGAGACAGAATGCGTCTCCTTCCTGAGTGGTATGACGGCTGCGTGGTTCCATGGTGTTTATACTTGCGTACTATTGTTTGTACCGATGAACGTGGTACCTTCAGGCGTTTGGAAATTGCTCCCAAGGATGAACCAGACTTGTGGAGGTCTTGGCTGATTCTCGGCTGATTTCTTTTGATTTTCCCATGATGTCAAGCAAAGAGGCAATGAGTTTGAAGGTAGGCCTTGAAATACATCCACGGGTACACCTCCAATTGACTCAAATTATGTTAATTAGCCTAACAGAAGCGTCTAAAGCGATGACATAATTTTCTGGAATTTTCCAAGCTGTTTAAAGGCACAGTCAACTTAGTGTATGTAAACTTCTGACCCACTGGAATTGTGATACAGTGAATTATAAGTGAAATAATCTGTCTGTAAACAATTGTTGGACAAATTACTTGTGTCATGCACAAAGTAGTTGTCTTTACCGACTTGCCAAAACTTTAGTTTAACAGGACATTTTTGGAGTGGTTGAAAAACAAGTTTTAATGACTTCAACCTAAGTGTATGTAAACTTCCGACTTCAACTGTACATATACATACTAATATGTGGACACCCCTTTAAATTAGTGGATTCTGTCATTTCAGGCACACCTGTTGCTGACAGGTGTATAAAACTCAGCACACAGCCATGCAATCTCCATATACAAACATTGGCACTAGAATGGCCTTACTGAAGACCTGTAACTTTCAATATGGCACTGTCATAGGATGCCACCTTTCCAACCAGTCAGTTTGTCACATTTCTGCCTTGCTAGAGCTGCCCCAGTCAACTGTAAGTGCTGTTATTGTGAAGTGGAAACGTTTAGGGGCAAAAATGAAGTGGTAGGCCACACAAGCTCACAGAACGGGACCGCCAATTGCTGAAGCGCGTAGCGCATATAAATTGTTTGTCCTCGGTTGCAGCACTCACAACCAAGTTCCAAACTGCCTCTAAAAGCAACGTCAGCGCAATAACTGTTCGTTGGGAGCTTCATGAAATGGGTTTCCATGGGCGAGCAGCCGCACACAAGCTTAAGATCACCATGCGCAATGCCAAGTGTCGGCTGGAGTGGTGTAAAGCTTGCTGCCATTGGACTCTGGAGCTGTAGAACTGCTTTCTCTGGAGTGATGAATCACGCGTCACCATCTGGGAGTCCGAAGGACGAATCTGGGTTTGGCAGATGCCAGGAAAACGCTACCTGCCTCAATGCATAGTGCCAACTGTAAAGTTTGGTGGAAGCGGAATAATGGTCTGGGGCTGTTTTTCATGGTTCGGGCTAGGTCCCTTAGTTCCAGTGAAGGGAAATTTTAACGATACAGCATACAATTACATTACATAGACGATTCTATGCTTCCAAATTTGTGGAAACATTTGGACAGCCCTTTCCTGTTTCGGCATGACAATGCCCCCGTGCACAAAGCGAGGGTTTGTCAAGATCGATCTGGAAGAACTTGACTGGATGCACAGAGCCCTGACCTCAACCCCATCGAACACCTTTGGGATGAATTGGAACGCTGACTGCGAGCCAGGGTTAAATCGCCCCAACATCAGTTCTCGACTTCACTAATGCTCTTGTGGCTGAATGAAAGCAAGTCCCCGCAGCAATGTTCCAACATCTATTGGAAAGCATTCCCAGAAGAGTGGAGGCTGTTATAGCACCACAGGGGGGACCAACTCCATATTAATTCCTATTATTTTTGGAATGAGATGTTCGACAAGCAGGTGTCCACATACTTTTTGTCATGTAGTGTGCATTGCTGAGCCAAGTTTCTGAAACCTTTTTAGTGATCCGTCACAGTGATTGTTAGCTATCCCTGAACTTTACTTGCGGTGCTCTAATGGTTTTACTTATGATACACAATAATTGTGTGTGTGTGTGTGTGTACCTAACCATGCAGCACCTGGACATCAGTGATGATAAACAGTTCACATCAGACGTGGCTCATCAGCTGCTGGGTGAGCCTGGGATCCTGCCTGCTCTGGTCTCGCTGGATGTGTCTGGACGCAAACAGGTACTGGAGACAGACTATGAGTTTAGTTGACTAGAGTTGTGAGTGGGTGTATTGCAGACCTGGCTGTGTGTGTAGTGCAGGGTTCACCCATCGGCGGCCCGAGCCTATTGGGATTTTCGCTGCTGGACATAAAGACTGTAAAATCAGCACAAATTGATTTTCATTTACGAAATCTGTTCCCAGGTATTCTCACTCATGAATACAGAGGCATCTGTTTTTGTCAAATGCTAAGTCTTTTGGCGATTCTTATGGTCAATTTGCAATTTTGTTCTGGTCCCCCGATCATCCGCTCACGGGTGAATGTAGTTGGGGACCCTGGGGTAGAGTGTTTACCTGGTGCGTGTGTTATGCCAGGTGACGGATGCGGCGGTCAAGGCGTTTGTAGAGGAGCGTCCAGGGATGACCTTTGTTGGTCTGCTGGCTACAGACGCTGGCTTCTCTAACTTCCTCAATGGAAAGGGCAGCCTCAAGGTGGGTCTCACTGTCTGTTTTTTTTTCTCTCTGTCTCTCTTGCTATGTTGCTTTTGTGTAGAGGAAGCAGCATATTGAGAGCACTACGTGTTGTGTATGTCCTCTGTGACAGGTGACAGGAGAGGCCAATGAGACTCAGATCTGTGAGGCGCTGCGTCGCTACAGTGAGAGGGAGGGCTTTGTCAGAGAGGCTCTGTTTCATCTCTTCAGTCTCACACACGTCATGGAGAAACCACGCCCTGACATACTCAAGGTACACACACACACTTTGTCATTCTGTCTCCTTCACCTCCACCTAAATCTTACTGCAGCCTGGCTCTTAGTCAGTGGTACAACTTTTTAGAAAGTAATTTCTTCTCCCTATCTCTCTCGCCCTCTATTGTTGTCTTTAGTTGGTAGTTTTGGGGATGAAGAACCACCCTGCCACCCTGAACGTCCAGTTGGCAGCCAGTGCATGTGTGTTTAACCTGACCAAGCAGGACCTGGCAGCGGGCATACCTGTTAGACTGCTGGGCACAGTCACTCAACTACTGCTGGAGGCCATGTGTACCTTCCCTAACCACCAACAGGTGCACACACACTCTCACCTTCTCCATCAAATTGTTTACACATATTCAGTTTCTTCCCATCTGCAAACACAGACAGGTTAGGGCCTGTTTGAGGACGAGGCCAGAGTGTGTGTTTTGTTTTGTTTGGTCTCTGACTGCCATCTTGGATCCTATCTTTCCAGTTGCAGAAGAATTGCCTGCTCTCTCTGTGCAGTGACCGCATACTGCAGGAGGTTCCCTTCAACAGGTACACGTACATTTTTAGTTACGTTGACTTACTGTAGATACATTTATCCCTTAAGATTATGAGCTCTGTTTGAATAAACCTAACGCAATGGTAAATCTAAGTGCACTATAGGTTCAGGGGTTTGTCAGAAATATTTTTGCTAATTTCACTATCAGAATTATGTGGGCAATAGTTGGCGGTAGTGTGAAAGGGATGGGTTTTGTATAGCGGTCGACCGATTAATCGGAATGGCCGATTAATTAGGGCTGATTTCAAGTTTTCATAACAATCGGTAATCTGCATTTTTGGACACCGATCATGGACGATTACGTTGCACTCCACGAGGAGACTGCGTGGCAGGCTGACTACCTGTTATGCGAGTGCAGCAAGGAGCCACGCTAAGGTGCTAGCTAGCATTAAACGGATCTTATTAAAAACAATCAATCTTAACATAATCACTAGTTTACTACACACGGCTGATGATATTACTAGTTTATCTAGCTTGTCCTGCATGGCATATAATTGATATAATTACAGCCTACTTCGCCAAATGGGTGCTTTAACAAGCGCATTCGTGAAAAAAGCACTGTCGTTGCACCAATGTGTACCTAACCATAATCATCAACACCTTTCTTAAAATCAATAGACAAGTATATCTTTTTAAACCTGCATATTTAGTTAATATTGCCTGCTAACATGAATTTATTTTAACTAGGGAAATTGTCACTTCTCTTGCGTTCTGTGCAACAGAGTCAGGGTATATGCAGCAGTTTGGGCTGCCTGGCTCGTTGCAAACTGTGTGAAGACTATTTTTTCCTAACAAAGACAGCCAACTTCGCCAAACGGGGGATGATTTAACAAAAGCGCATTTGCGGGAAAAAAGCACAATCGTTGCACGAATGTACCTAACCATAAACATCAATGCCTTTCTTAAAATCAATACACAAAAGTATATATTTTTAAACATGCATATTTAGTGAAAAGAAATTCATGTTAGAATACAATGTTAAACTAGGGAAATTGTGTCACTTCTCTTGTGTTCATTGCATGCAGAGTCAGGGAAAATGCAACAGTTTTGCCAGAATTTTACGTAATTATGACATAACATTGAAGGTTGTGCAATGTAACAGCAATATTTAGACTTATGGATGCCACCCGTTAGATAAAATACGGAACACTTCTGTATTTCACTGTAAGAATAAACATTTTGTTTTTTAAATGATAGTTTCCGTATTTTACCATATTAATGACCACGGTTCGTATTTCTGTGTGTTATTATATTAGAATTAAGTCTGATTTGATAGAGCAGTCTGACTGAGAGGTGGTAGGCAGCAGCAGGCTCGTAAGTATTCATTCAAACAGCACATTACTGCGTTTGCCAGCAGCTCTTCGCAATGCTTCAAGCATTGTTTATGACTTCAAGCCTATCAACTCCTGAGATTAGGCTGGCAAAACTAAAGTACCTATTAGAACATTCAATAGTCAAAAGGTATATGAAATACAAATGGTATAGAGAGAAAATGTCCTACAATAAATACAACCTAAAACTTCTTACCTGGGAATATTCGACCTCTAGTTTTGATGAATAAACAAGTTGAAGATTTGTCGAGACTTGACCCCTCACTAGTAAATCATAATGTGCTCTGTGGCTAAATATGTGGTTGCTTCAAATTGTGTATTTAGGGTCTTTTGTGTGTTGCGTCAATTCCAATTAGAATGTTAGTCTGTTATAGCCTAGTTTGTTAAATAACCTACAGAAACAACATAACAAAATGTAGGCATGTCCCATAGTTGCTGAAAAATATTGGACATGTTTTTGAACAGCAATTGAATGGCATTAATATGGAAATATATTGGTAACATAGCATTCTCACTGACATAAAGCTACTGTAAAATGCATTATGTCTGAGCCATGGGCATGCCAAACGCTGTCAATAAGCAAGATTAAATTCACTATCGATAAGGCCTAAAATGACAGTGAATAATTCGAATAAAATTGAACAACTTGCTTTTAATTAAGCTATGACTAAATACAGTTACAGCATATAATATGATGCCTAAGGCAACGTAGACTATGGAGGGTTTTTACATACAAAAGAGCTGGGGAAATATCCAATATAAAGAGAAAGGTGGAACGTCCACTCACTGTTACATCTCCTATATATGTAGCTATAGCCTACCATTGCTGTTGACTGTTGATAGGGCCAGTAGTGACTGCCACTTGAAAGGTCAACAAACAGGCAAATATAGCTTTCAAATGCATTCAGCACCACTGACAGTGATTGGAATTTGACAGTTGGGGCCAAGAGAGGAAAGTGTAATTTTTGACGTAATTGAAAAAGCATGACCCTCCCATTTTCCTCCGGGTAACAATTGTGTACATTTTTACCGCTCCCTAAGCAGTCTTTTTAAAATAAATTTGTGTTCCTAAACAGGCTTCCTACAGTCAGACAACTTTCATTCAATGTTATCGCATATAATGAGTCCAAATGTTTCACAGAAGCTGGACAAAAATTATGTTCAATATACATTTTAAAAAGGGTAATGTCTATTTTGCTGCTTGCAATATTTTAATTAAACATTGGTGATGTAATAAAGGCTACTGTGTGCACCACTACTGGCAAAATCGATGCAATATCCAATTGCGTTACCGCTAAGACCCGCTTTTGGTTGGTCTTAAATATCCCTAGTTGCACTTGCTGAAATTGGCATATTGGCGCATATTTTTAAGGACACCCAAGTATTTTCACCCCTCCCACCTCAGCGCAAGCGAGCTGATGAAGTTAGACAGGGAAATTGCCAAACCTGGCTAAAGGGCTGTGAGGCCGTTTTTACATGACGAAATTGCAAACTAAGGTGCGTTTGACACTTGCGCCTTCTTACCGCCAGCCGAAAATAGAGCCCTATTTCTGACAAGAAACGTAGTATGTACAGTGTATATGCGTATCCGTTGTACAGTGTGTGTGTGTGTGGTCTATATTACAGGTTTGAAGCAGCTAAGCTGGTGATGCAGTGGTTATGTAACCATGAGGACCAGAACATGCAGAGGATGGCTGTGGCTATCATCTCTATACTGGCTGCCAAGGTGTGTGTGTGTGTGTGTGTGTGTGTGTGTGTGTGTGTGTGTGTGTGTGTGTGTGTGTGTGTGTGTGTGTGTGTGTGTGTGTGTGTGTGTGTGTGTGTGTGTGTGTGTGTGTGTGTGTGTGTGTGTGTGTGTGTGTGTGTGTGTGTGCGCGCGCGCATAATAATGCATTACAAATGTGTCTACGGTTTGGCCTTTACTAACATTTGTGTGTTTAACTTCAGTTGTCTACAGAACAGACGGCACAGCTGGGAGCAGAGCTCTTCATAGTGAAGGTAAAACTGTTCACTAAACACATATTTTACACCCTCCATTCAAACTGCTCCACTGAGTGTACAAAACAGTAGTAACATTTATCAATTATTGAGTTCCACCCCCTTTTGCCCTCAAAACAGCCTTAATTCGTCTGGGCATGGACTCTACAAGGTGTCAAGCGTTCCACAGGGATTCTGGCCAATGTTGACTTCAATGCTTCCCACAGTTGTGTCAAGTTGGCTGAGTGTACTTTGAGTGGTGGACTATTCTTGATGCACACGGGAAACTGTTGAGCGTGAAAAACCCAGCAGCGTTACAGTTCTTGACGCACTCAAACCGGTGCGCCTGGCACCTACTTCCATACCCTGTTAAAGGCACTTAAATATTTTGTCTTTCCCACTCACCCTCTGAATTGCACACGTTCTCAAGGCATAAAAATCATTCTTGTCTCCTCCCCTTCATCTACACTGATTTGAAGTGGATTTAACAAGTGACATTAATAAGGGATAGCTTTCACCTGGATTCACCTGTGTCATGGAAAGAGTAGTTGTTCCTAATGATTCTATGCTGTGTACACTTTCCCCTTTTAAATTATTGACCCTTCGCTAAGCCCCACCCCAGAATTCTGGGCAACCAATCGCATGGCTCCAATGGACAGAGTTTTTTTTTAAATGGCTGAATTAAAATATCCCAGAAACTTTCCATGTGCATAAAAAGTTTATTTCTTTCAAATTTGGTACACAAATTTGTTTACATCCCTATTAGTGAGCATTATATATCAAGAAGCTGATTAAACGGCATCATCATTACACAGGTGCACCTTGTGCTGGGGAAAATAAATGGCCTCTCAAATACAATACTACAAATGGCTCAAGTTTTGAGGGAGCGTGCAATTGGCATGCTGACTGTATGCATGTCCACCAGAGCTGTTGCCAGAGACTTGAATGTTAATTTCCTCTACCATAAGCCACCTTCGATGTTGGCCTCACAACCTTCGACCATGTCTAGTCATGCTATCCCAGGGCCTCCACATCCGGCTTCTTTACCTGCGGGTTCATCTGTGACCAGCCACCCGACATTTGATGAAACTGGGGGTTTGCACAACTGAAGAATTTCTGCACAAACTGTCAGAACCCATCTCAAGGAAGCTCATCTGTCTGCTCGTCGTCCTCACCTGGGTCTAGACCTGATTGCAGTTTGGCATCATAACCAGCTTCAGTGGACAAATGCTCACCTTCTATGGCCACTGGCATGCTGGAAGTGTACTCTTCACAGATGAATCCTGCTTACAACTGTACTGGGCAGATGGCATCGTGTGGGCGAGCGGTTTGCTGAAGTCAACGTTGTGAACAGAGTGCCCCGTGGTGGTGGGGTTCTGGTATGGGTAGGCATATGCTACGGGCAACGAACACAATTGCATTTAATCGATTACAATTTGAATGCACAGAGATACCGTGACAAGCTCGCTAGCCACTTAATATAACTTGTTTTCTTTATGTATGTTAATGTTATGAATACAACTCCCATCTGCTGTTGATGTCAGGATACGATTTAAGAGCATTAGTTAGCTCCTAAAGTGGTTATTAGCTTTGACTGCATGCTGACAGTGAATACTGAGTCATTCAGTGGCTAGCTACACGACAAACATAATTTACCAGTTTCCCATGAAGCAATTGTCATGACAGTCCACTACAACATTAACAAGGGGTAGTCTGTGTTTACTTTCATTGTGTATTAGAAACAGAGTTTGAGATCATTGTGAGGGGATTTTACCAGTGGTTGAATGGGTAGTTGGGCTTTTTGGGAAAATGCTGCAACAGTAACAAAAGGACCGGGTCTTAGCGGAGTAACAGCAAGGAGCAACAAGGAGTAACGGCATAGCCTACGTTGCTACCATGAAAAAGACCAAAGCCGGTGGGAGTACCGTTGAGGACAGTGGTGTCTCTCGATCACAGGTGAAGAATCTTTTAAATGAACAAAAATAGTTCTACAAGCATTTGTTACAACAACAAGAAAATAGTTTCAAGTGTTGTATCCAAATACTGGTGGAGTCAACTAATAAAATAATGGCCGGCCTGACCAGAGAGGTCCAGGACCTGAAGAACATTTTGCAGTTGTCCCAGGGTCAGCTCGATGAGTTTAGACAGGAGAAGTCATTGAGAGAGGACATCAGTTCTATATGTGAATCCATGATAATGATGGAGAAATCTTATTATTTAGAGGAACAATCAGGGTGGAATAAGATAGCTGTGGACGGAATTGCAGAATCTCCACGAGACATGGACGGAGTCTGAAGACGAAGTGAGGTAAATTGTCTTGGAGAAACTGAAGATGGAGCATGCCCACAGGACTGGAAAACCCACCACCGACCCAGGTGACAGGCCCGATAGTGGTCATGTTCCTGAGGTTCAAGGACAAGGTATTTGTTCTAGAAAGAGCCCAGAATTTGAGAGGATCTCCTCAACGAGGACTATCCAGAAGCTGTGCACCACAAGAGAAAATAACTTATTCCTGCCATGAAAGCTGCTAGAGCACGTGGGGACGTTGCTTCCATCCGCTATGACAAGCTCATTGTCCTCCCACCCTCCCAAAAGCCTGGAAGGGATGAGAGAGTCAAGCCTATGGGTTCATAGCTTCAACCTCCGCAGCGCACACACACACACCAACTGATTAATCGACTGCTGATTTTTGTTCTTTCTCTTGCTTTGTTATTTTCCATATTATGTCTATTTCTGAGGCGCTACCCTGGAAAGGGCTGAAAATAACCCATATTAATATATATAGCCTTAGAAATAAGGTTCATGAAATCAATAACTTGCTAACATCAGATAACATTAATATATTAGTAATTTCTGAGACTCACTTAGATAATTCTTTTGATACAGCAGTAATAATACAAGGATATAACATCTATATATTAGAGACAGTAATGCTTATGGGGGAGGTGTTGCTATATACAGTGCATTTGGAAAGTATTCACTTTTTCCACATTTTGTAACATTACAGCCTTATTCTAAAATTGATTGTTTTCCCACTCATTTAATCAACATACAATACCCCATAATGACAAAGCAAAAAATGTTTTTTTAGAAATTGTATTAAAAATTTAAATTGTCTACATTTACAGAAGTATTCAGACCCTTTACTCAGTACTTTGTTGATGCACCATTGGCAGTGATTACAGCCTCTAGTCTTCTTGGGTATTATGCTACAAGCTTGGCACACCTGTATTTGGGGAGTTTCGCCCATTCTTCTCTGCAGATCCTCCTTAAGCTCTGTCAGGTTGGATAGGAGTGTCGTTGCACAGCTATTTTAAGATCTCTCCAGAGATGTTCGATGTGGTTCAAGTCCACTGGCTGGGCCACTCAAGGTGATTTTATTTTATTTACAGTGGGGCAAAAACGTATTTAGTCAGCCACCAATTGTGCAAGTTCTCCCACTTAAAACGATGAGAGTCCTGTCATTTTCATGCATGGCTTGGTTTTTGCACTGTCAACTGTGGGACCTTATATAGACAGGTGTGTGCCTTTCCAAATCATGTCCAATTCAATTGAATTTACCACAGGTGGACTCCAATCAAGTTGTAGAAGCATCTCAATGATGGTCAATGGAAACAGGATGCACCTGAGCTCAATTTCGAGTCTCATAGCAAAGGCTCTGAATACTTATGTAAATACTTTTTTTTTACAATTAAAAAACAAACATGTTTTTTCTTTGTCATTATGGGGTATTGTGTGTAGATTTTTATTTCATCCATTTTAAATAAGGCTGTAACGGGGGCGGCAGCGTAGCCTAGTGGTTAGAGCGTTGGACTAGTAACCGGAAGGTTGCGAGTTCAAACCCCCGAGCTGACAAGGTACAAATCTGTCGTTCTGCCCCTGAACAGGCAGTTAACCCACTTTTCTGAGGCCATCATTGAAAATAAGAATGTGTTCTTAACTGACTTGCCTGGTTAAATAAAGGTAAAAAAATAAAAAAGTGACAAAGTGGAAAAAGGGAAGGGGTCTGAATACTTTCTGAATGCACTGCATATTAAAAGCCATATCCCTGCATTGCTTAGAGAAGATCTCATTTGAAGTTTAGATGAGGCAGATTCACATGCCTAGTCTTTCGGGATGTTGCTGTAGACCACCAAGTACCAAGTCAGTATCTAAATAATGTGTGTGAAATGCTTGGTAGTATGTGATGTAAACAGAGGTCTACTTTCTTGGGGACCTGAATATTGACTGGTTTTCATCAAGCTGTCAACTCAGTGGGAAGCTTCCCTCTGTAACCAGTGCCTGTAATCTGGTTCAGGTTATTAATCAACCTACCAAGTTGTTTACAAACACTACAGGAACAAGATCATCCACATGTATTTATCACATTTCTACTAATACTGTAGAACTTTGTTCTAAACCTGTACCCATTGGATGCAGTGATCACAATATAGTGACTATATCTAGGAAAGCCGTCGTTCCAAAAGCTGGACTAAAATAGTGTATAAGAGATCATTCAAAAGATTTAGCTGTGACTCATGTTGATGGTGTAAAGCGATATTTGTTGATCTGATGTGATTAATAAGGAGCATCCAAACGCTGCACTTGATGATTTTTTATGAAATTGCTTCTTCCAGTTATTGATAAACATGCACCTTTTTAAGAAACTGACTGTCGGAAGTGTTAAGGCTCCATAGTTTGAAGAGGACTTGTAAAACTATAGTTGAAAGAGTTGGGGCAAAAGGAGTAGCTAATAGGCCTGGCTGCACATCTGACTTACTGAGAAATATGTGACTAAACTCAACAAAAAGAAGAAACTGTTATAAAGCCAAGATCAATTAAGTATAAAGAATGGTGGCAAGATCTTTGATGTGCTTTAAATTAAATTATGGGCATAAAGACAAATTCAACTTTCATCAAATCAGATGTCTTATCATTTGATGTTGCCAATTATTTTAATGATTATCAAACAAAACCAGGAAATTTGATGTTGTTATCTATCAATTATTTTAATTTGATTACTTCAAATTGTGCATTCACCTTATGACATCCAGTGGAACAGCAATAGTGCAACATATTTTTGAGAAGGATTACTTTATCCTATCCAGGTATTCCTTAAAAATGCTGATTGACTCCGCTGTCCTGGGGAAAATTGTTTTATGAGCGGGAACTAATAGGTGGGAAAGTGCCCTTATTTGTTATCTATCAATAATAACAAACCTCTTGGCATTGACAACTTAGATGGAAAGATACTGAGGATGGTAGCTGACTATAGCCACTCCTATCTGTCATTTTTAATCTGAGTCGAAGGTGTATCTCCTCAGCCCTGGAGGGAAGCCAAAGTCATTTCGCTACCCAAGAGGGATAAAGTGTTCTTTACTGGATCTAACAGCAGACCTAACAGCAGACCTATCAGCTTGCTGCAAGCTTTTAGCAAGCTGTTGTACAAAATGGTATTTGACCAAAAACAATGCTATTTCTCTGTTAACATGCTTATAGAGGACACGCAAAGTGCACAGCACTGATACAAATTTACTGATGATTGGTTGAAAGAAATTGATTAAAATAAGATGGTGGGATCTAGATTTGATTTAGATTTCTGTGCAGCCTTTGATTTGACCATACCTGTTGAGAACTTTTATTTAATGGTTTTCAACCTCTACCATATCGTGGATTCAGAGCTATCTATCTAATAGAACTCAAAAGGTTTTCTTTAATGAGAACTTCTCTAATGTCAAACATGTAAGGTGTGGTGTACCGCAGAACAGCCCTCTAGGGCCTCTTCTCTTCAAAGTTTTATTTAAAAAAATGTTTTACCCCATTCTCTCCCCAATTTCGTGGTATCAGAACTCAACCCAACCAAATACAACACCACCAAGCCGTACTACTTCTTGACACAATGCCCACTTAACCCGTAAGCTAGCCGCACCAATGTGTCGGCGGAAACACTGTTCACCTAGCGACCTTGTCAGCATGCACTGCGCCCGGCCCGACCTAGATATTTTGTGTGTATGTATTGATAAGTAGGCTGTGTGCTGTTTTTACATTCATGAAGTTCTGACCTTGAGCTGTTCTTGTCTTTTAATGTTCTGTATTATGTCATGTTTTGTGTGTACCCCAGGAAGAGTAGCAGCTGCTTTAGCAACAGCTACTGGGGATCCTAATAAAATACCAAAAAGGGTCCATTGCTGTTTGCAGGGTGTAAAAAAATCAATAATAATAATAATTTTAAGACTGTAATGTTCACCATCTCTATCCCACTTCACTCTTTCTACCCCCTCTCTCTCTCTTCGCTGTATATATCTGACTCTCGCTCTGTGTGTGTCTCTGTCTCTCTCTCCCCCCTCTGCAGCAGCTTCTCCACATTGTGCATCAGAAGGCTACCCAGGGCGTGGTGGACGCCACCCTCAAGTTCACACTGAGCGCGCTCTGGAACCTCACTGACGAATCACCAACCACCTGCCGCCATTTTATAGAGAACCAGGGACTGGATCTGTTCATCAAAGTACTGGAGGTAGTACACACACACACTCGTGATGCACAGGTTGACTCATAACCCACAGTCCCTGTAGTTATATCCACGGGTGGGTTAAGGGTCATTAAATATTGTGTGGAAGAAGGGTGGCTGGGTGGGTTGAATAAAGGGAAAACAACAATATCTTAAAGAATCCATAAATGTATCATTCTTGTGCAATTTACATCTATAGGCTATAGCCTAAAATAATGAAAGAAAAACTTGTCTGGCATTAGTGCGTAAGGCTAAACTTGAGGCCCAAACTGTACGCACACCAAATAGCCTACACGCCAATCACCAAATGCTTTTGGGAACGGGCAGAAAAAGTTCATTAACATCGATCCACAGGGGCAAAGAGGACAATGTCGGAGTTTAATTCAATAAGAGAAAAGCTGTTATGTGTGATTGTGAGGCACTATACAAATTCAACAGTCACAAGATGTGTACTTCAAATAGGCCTATGGCATGTCAAGGTAAATGTAACCTACTGTTCATATAGCCTTATTATTAACTCCTGCAGAATTAAGCATTTCTTGCAGTAAAATTATACACTAAATGGAGGCAACATTTTTACTCGGGAACCGGAGTGGAAAAATATGATTTCTTTCTTTCTTTCAGCATCTTAAGAGAATGCACATGTGCAGTTAGCACCTCTACAGGTATATCTATCTTCATCAGCGTCATAACAGCTGATTTAGTATTTCAACCACTAAAATATGCATCCAAGCCGAACTGAAATGTTATCAGAAACATGTTGGGTCGTTTTTCACAGCTTTCTATTTCTTTACTACCGGTCAAACTGATGTCATTTGGCGGCAGGTAGCCTTGTGGCACGTTGGACTAGTAACCGAAAGGTTGCAAGATCGAATCCCCGAGCTGACAAGGTAAAACATCGGTCCTTCTGCCCCTGAGCAAGGCAGTTAAACCACTGTTCCTAGGCTGTCATTGTAAATAAGAATTTGTTCTTAACTGACTTGCCTAGTTAAATATAAAAAAAAATATTAAAAACAAATTTGCACAGAGAATCTCTGAAATTATAAGCAGTAATCTCAACATCTCAATGCATTTTCTATATTGGCGGGATTGCAGTGGCGTGCCGTGGGCCTGAGGCCTGGGCCTTCAGTGAGGTCCTACACAGTCCCACCCGAATTAATCCACCTCTTATTACCATCATTATGATGCCATGGCTCTAGACACTACATTTAGACAGAAACGCAGTATAACCAGGCGTCACCCAAAAACATGACACAATCAATGAGTCTTTTAAATATTTCCCTATTTTTCTTCACCTTTTCATTGTGCAGCTCCGTTGCCCTGCGCGCTTGTTCGTTGAGCTGTAGATCCACTCGGGTGTCCCCAAAAGTTTTCAAAAGCACCATTGCTTGTAAGTGCCCAGCCGTACTTTGGTGTCTCATTGCTGCCTTGGTTAGACAACTCAAGTTTGCAAAGCCAGTGTGGCTCCAAACACCAAATCCAAAGCATTCCCAGCAGTACAGTTTGCAGTGCTTCTCGGAGCCTGTGAGCCATCGATAGCGCTTGTAGTTGGAACTTTGAAAGTGGCGAACGAACCCCTTTCCCGCCTGTGACAGGCTTTGTAGCGTCGGCGTCGGGCGACCTCTCCTTACAATGTCTAACTTTTCTTGAAAAGTTTGTCTTGAGAATGGCGTTAAATTATATCCTCGACCAAATCGATATCTTCTCCTCCTTCCGCCATTGTGGGTTGAAAAAACAGCCTAGTAGTACTCAAATGAATTTGTTTATAAAATTCAGTTTCCTAGTTCTGAGGTTCTGCATAGACCTGCCCATAGGACCTGCCTCTCAATATTGGTAATCCAATCAAAAGACGTGCACGCACTACGCCTGCTAGCTGGCTCCTGTGTAACACTGGAGCCAGCCAGCAGGCGTACAATAACCAACTCTAAAGCTGATTGGTTGACACTAAATGTTTCTTTCCATTCACTTCAAGCTACAAGTGCCCGCACTGTTGATTCTGAAGGCCTGAGGGCAGATTTTAGACCCCTGGCAACACATGATGAATATGATTGGATAAAAGATCTAACATAAAGACCAGCCCTCCAAATCTCAACCTGGGGCTGGAAGCAGTGCAACCAAGAGGAAAGCTATGAAATGAAGAGTATAACTCTTACTCTGGGGAATAATTGAATACATATTTGTGGGAAAATATATATATATATATATTATTTTTTAATTATATTCTGATGTTGTTTAGGCCAGCAGAGAAGGCCTTGCTGGCCCTGACGGCCCACCACCTCGGGATTGTCACTATCACACATTGGGTCAGTGTCTACCCGTCATTCAGTGCAGGTGAGGCTTTTGAGCCCCACATTTTTTGCAAAAAATAAACATGGTCTCTTTTTTGCTTTCTTGAGTAAGGCAGCTCCAAAATGCAGGTGTTTCAGCCTAGCTCAGTGCTTTCTGTGGTGGTGGGGCAGCCAGCAGAAAATATGGAGCTTAGGTGCTGGTAATGTTCTCTAGTTAGGCCATGATTAGCTCAGTGTTCTGTCACACATGGGGACACTAAGTCACCACAAACTCTACAGGGAGAGCTCGAAATTCAAGCCCTTTGTGTGCTGCCATATATTTACATTACAAGGCTCAAGGTCATTGCCCACAAATAAAATTACATCAAATCACGTTATATCTACCTGAAGTTTGATTGGACTGATCATGTCAACATTATGCTTTCAAAATATTAGCTAGCAGTCATCATCATGAATCAAGTCAATCGCAAATTCAACAGTGAGTGGTTTGGAAGGAATCATTGGCTAACTGCAAGCATTGCAAAGCAATCACTAACCTGCTATTCAGTTCAGTGGGTGTGTGGTTCCAAGTCTGGGTTTCAGGGTCTCTGTTCCAAACTTAAAATGATAAACATTCAACATTGACCATGCTGTCAATCCAGCATGATTTCTGCCGCGCTCAAAACACCTGTTAACCTCGGAACTGGGAAATCTAACTTCAGTGAGTTCAAGACAACTGCGTACTTGGGGGGAAAACTAGCCCTGACTGGGAAAATACGTTTTGAACGGTCATCCAACTCGGAATTGTAAGTCGGGAACTCGGGCCTCTTTCTAGCGCTACGACCTGAAGATCACTGAAGTCATCATAATTCGACCTTGTTTTTTGCAGAGTTCCCAGTTGTCTTGAAAGCACCATAAATCCAGAGAATGTCAGACTTTTGATGACAAAGTTTGGTGACAAAATTTGCCCACGAAGGACTGCTGCTCCACCTTCCTGTTCAAGTGAGCACAGCACAACAAGGTCACAAATGTCTTGTATTCTGCTGCATAAATTATGTAATATGCCAGGGAGATAGTATTACTTCCTTAGTTACAGTATACATAAGTGTATGTTGTGTAGTAAGATGTTAGTAGCCCATGTGCCTCACCCTAATAATTTGGTCTATTTTCCCCTCTTAATTTCGCCTACTGTTCTGACTTGGAGGTGCACATGTAGCCTATAACCTGTTTTTAGAGAAATGTAATCATGGAATATTGTGAGAGCTTTCATTGTCTGCTTATATGCCCCCTTTATTTATCCTACGGTTCTGACTTGGTATACAGGGCTTTACTGTAAGAACGGGCCAAGTTCTGAATTCTGTTGCTCTACATTTCAAAAGATCTGAAGAAGTAGTTATATTGACAATGTCCGTCCTAGCTCGCTTATTAATGTGTTAAGAGGCAATCCGTCATTTCAATTATCTGCTTGTCGTCCTGTTATGCCATAGTTTGTACATCTCAATTGTCAGTAGAACCACATTTGTTTTAAGCAAGTCAGCCATATCAGCTATGTTTTTTTTTTATAAATGAGGCTGAATGAACTGTTTCGCTGCAAGACAAGGCTCCGCTGATAGCCTGGTGTAGCAGTGGTACGGTGTTGGGACAGCTTTAGGCCCTAACAGTTTGTGGGCACAGTTTGTCAGCGTTATAGTGCAATTAATGTATTGTTTAGTGTTGTGTATTGGCTTTGCTGGCATGCATCCCAACTATTTTTTCTCTTCCTCGCTTTACATTCCAAATTCGCCACTGCATTGAGTATACAAAACATTAAGAACACCTTCCTAATATTTATTTTTATTTTACCTTTTATTTCACCAGGTAGGCCAGTTGAGAACAAGTTCTCATTTACAACTGCGACCTGGCCAAGATAAAGCAAAGCAGTGCGTCAAAACAACACAGTTACACAAAAAAACATAAAGTCAATAGAAAAATACTGGGGTGCAAAAGAGCAAGAGGATATGTAACAATATGGGGATGAGGTAGTTGGGTGTGCTATTTACAGATTGGTGTTGTACAGGTATAGTGATTGGAAGCTGCTCTGACAGCTGATGCTTAAAGTTAGAGAGGGAGATATAAGACTCCAGCTTAAGTCATTTTTGCAATTCGTTCCAGTCATTGGCAGCAGAGAACTGGAAAAAAAGGCCGAAATATACCTGCTGGAGCTCGGGCTACGGGTAGGTGTTGCTATGTTCACCAGTGAGCTGAGATAAAGCGGGGCTTTACCTAGCATGGACTTGTAGATGACCTGGAGTCAGTGATTTGGCGACGAATATGTAGCGAGGGCCAGCCAACGGGAGCATACAGGTCGCAGAGGTGGGTAGTATATGGGGCTTTGGTGACAAAACAGATGGCACTGTGATAGACTGCATCCAATTTGCTGAGTGGAGCGTTGGAGGCTATTTTGTAAATGACATCGCTGAAGTCAAGGATCGGTAGGATAGTCAGTTTTACAAGGGTACGTTTGGCAGCATGAGTGAAGGCTTTGTTGCAAAGTAGGAAGCCGATTCTTTATTTAATTTTGAATTGGAGATGCTTAATGTGAGTCTGGAAGGAGAGTTTACAGTCTGACCAGACACCTAGATATTTGTAGTTGTCCACATATTCTAAGTCAGAACCGTCCGTAGTAGTGATGCTAGTAGGCAGCAATTGGTTGAAGAGCACGCACTTAGTTTTACTTGCATTTATAAGCAGTTGGAGGCCTCGGAAGGGGTGTTGTATGGCATTGAAGCTCGTTTGAAGGTTTGTTTGCACGGTGTCCGAAGAAGGGCCGGATGTATACAGAATGGTGTCGTCTGCATAGAGGTGGATCAGAGAATCACCAGCAGCAAGATCGACATCATTGATATATACAGAGTCGTCCCGAGAATTGAACCCTGTGGTACACCCATAGAGACTGCCAGAGGTCCGGACAACAGGCCCTCCGATTTGACACACTGAACTCTTATCTGAGAAGTAGTCAGTGAACCAGGCGAGGCAGTCATTTGAGAAGCCAAGGCTATTGAGTCTGCCGATTTAATAATGCGGTGATTGACAGAGTCAAAAGCCTTGGCCAGGTCGATGAAGAAGGCTGCACAGTACTGTCTTGAGTTGTACCCCCCCCTTTTCCCTCAAACAGCATCAATTCGTCGGGGCGTGTGCTCTACAAGGTGTCGAAAGCGTTCCACAGGAATGCTGGCCCATGTTGATTCCAATGCTTCACACAGTTGTGTCAAGTTGGCTGGATGTCCTTTGGGTGGTGGACCATTCTTGATACACATGGGAAACTGTTGAGTGAAAAACCCAGCAGTGTTGCAGTTCTTGACACTCAAACCGGTGCTCCTGGCACCTACTACCATACCCCATTCAAAGGCACCTAAATCTTTTGTCTTGCCCATTCACCCTCTGAATGGCACACATACACAATTATTTAACCTGTCCCTTCCCCTTCATCGACACTGATTGATGTGGATTTAACAAGTGACATCAATAAGGAATCATACCTTTTACCTGGATTCACCTGATCAGTCTGTCATGGAAGGAGCAGGTGTCCTTAATGTTTTGTATGCTCAGTGTAATGGTCGGGCGATTGCAGGTGGGTTATTTAGCCATTGCGGGTGGGTGCAAGTGAACAAACACACACACTCACAGACCCTAGAGCTGTTTATCTAAGTGCTAGTTACGCTCTCTCTGTCACCCTAAAGTGTAAGCTGACTCACTCATGCCTCTTTCTTTTCCTCTTTCTTTCTCTCTGCAGTCATTCCCCTCTGAGTCTTCCATCCAACAGAAGGTGTTGGGGCTGCTGGTGAGTCATAGTGAACCCTGAATGAATGCGTGTATTTATTCTAGTGGACATCCAACCCTGGTAGCTCTAGATGGACATCCAACCCTGGTATCCCTAGGTGGACATCCAACCCTGGTAGCCCTAGGTGGACATCCAACCCTGGTATCCCTAGGTGGACATCCAACCCTGGTATCCCTAGGTGGACATCCAACCCTGGTATCCCTAGGTGGACATCCAACCCTGGTATCCCTAGGTGGACATCCAACCCTGGTAGCCCTAGGTGGACATCCAACCCTGGTAGCCCTAGGTGGACATCCAACCCTGGTATCCCTAGGTGGACATCCAACCCTGGTAGCCCTAGGTGGACATCCAACCCTGGTATCCCTAGGTGGACATCCAACCCTGGTAGCCCTAGGTGGCCAGAGTGCATAGGGGGGTGTTTCTGGACAGGGTCTTAGTGAATTCAGCTGAAGCTATACTGACAATACCGTTGTTTTAGTGTTTGAATCGTCCTGTTTGAAGTGATGTAGAACAGTGGAGGAGCTGACTTTGTGGCTCTGCCTCTCCTTAGAATAACATAGCGGAGGTTGGGGAGCTGCATGTGGAGCTGATGGTTCAGGGCTTCCTGGATCACATCTGCTCCCTGCTCCACAGCCCTGAGGTGGAGGTGTCCTACTTCGCTGCTGGGATCCTGGCCCACCTCACCTCCAGAGGAGAGGCTGCTTGGACACTCAGTATCACACTGAGGTCTGACCTGCTAGAACAACTGGTGTGTGGTGTGTGGGGAGGGCGTCTGTGTGCGTGTCTGTTTGCGTGTGTTCACGTATGTGTGTTTTCAAAGTGATTTGTAATTTTATCCCACCACCTTCATGTGTTCATAAATGTGGCTCATGTTCTGTGTCTCTCTCTCTCTCTCCTCTAGCACTCTACCATCCTGAAGTGGCCGACACCAGCATGTGAGATGGTGGCCTACAGGTGTGACCCCAGAACACACCTTTACAAGCCCATACACTCGCAAAAGGAGAGGAATTACACTGTAAAGTATTGAGATGCAGCCTGAGTGTTAATGATCTCCACCCTCCTCCACCTCTCATCCCTCTTTCCCTGTAGGTCCTTTAACCCTTTCTTCCCCCTGTTGGAGTGTTTCCACACCCCAGGAGTTCAACTGTGGGCGGCCTGGGCCATGCAGCATGTCTGCAGCAAGAACGGTGAGACACATACACATCCCACTATCTGCCTGTCTCCAGTGTAGAACGGTGAGACACATACACATCCCCCTATCTGCCTGTCTCCAGTGTAGAACGGTGAGACACATACACATCCCCTATCTGCCTGTCTCCAGTGTAGAACGGTGAGACACATACACATCCCCCTATCTGCCTGTCTCCAGTGTAGAACGGTGAGACACATACACATCCCCTTATCTGCCTGTCTCCAGTGTAGAACGGTGAGACACATACACATCCCCCTATCTGCCTGTCTCCAGTGTAGAACGGTGAGACACATACACATCTGCCTGTCCCCTTATCTGCCTGTCTCCAGTGTAGAACGGTGAGACACATACACATCCCCCTATCTGCCTGTCTCCAGTGTAGAACGGTGAGACACATACACATCCCCCTATCTGCCTGTCTCCAGTGTAGAACGGTGAGACACATACACATCCCACTATCTGCCTGTCTCCAGTGTTGAACGGTGAGACACACATCCCCCTATCTGCCTGTCTCCAGTGTAGAACGGTGAGACACATACACATCCCCCTATCTGCCTGTCTCCAGTGTAGAACGGTGATACACACATACCACTATCTGCCTGTCTCCAGTGTAGAACGGTGAGACACATACACATCCCACTATCTGCCTGTCTCCAGTGTAGAACGGTGAGACACATACACATCCCCCTATCTGCCTGTCTCCAGTGTAGAACGGTGAGACACACGTACCACTATCTTAAAGTTTCTATAATTGATGTGAGTGTAATCTCTCTGAACTCCTTCAGCCCCTCGGTACTGCAGTATGCTGCTGGAGGAGGGAGGTCTGCATCAGTTGGAGAAGGTCCAGACACACCCTGACACCCACGCAGACGTCATGCGATTGGCCGAGAGCATTCTGGAGAGCCTGCAGCGCCACCAAGCTCGCACCAGGCAGACCACACAGACACACACACACACCCGCTGCCCGCTACAACCCCACACACACAAAGGTGAGACACACACAATTATTTGAAGTGTGTTATTTCAGAACATGTTAAAAGTCATGTTAAAATGTTTCTGTTTTCCTCCTCCAGAGGGTGACGAGCCCTGATCAGAACCTATCCCACTGCTACCTTCAGGACAAGAGGCCATTGAAAGTGTATGTGTGTGCGTGAGTGCGTTCATTAGACAGGGGTGAGGACGGACACCTTGTCACCCCCCATCCTGTCTGAAGGTGGTGCTGTAAAGTGAATGAGAGGACAGAAACTATGCATTTCTTTGCACACACACCTTGCTATGTTTTCTAGAGTTTGGTAAGCAAAAGTAGTACTATGTGGCTACTTATGCATGCTACTGATAAGTAAATTAATATTATGGAAAACAAAATGCTAAGAAAATAGTTGTTGGTTAAAACACTACGGTCGATGTCTATGCCCCCACGTAAATCTATTTATAATGAAATAATCACCATAAAAATCTGTTAATTTAAACTATAGAAGTTTTTTTGCATTTGATGCATCTCAATCCACCACATCCACCTACAGTACCAGTCAAAAGTTTGTACACACCTACTCATTCAAGGGTTTTTATTTATTTTTTACTATTTTCTACATTGTAGAATGATAGTGAAGACATCAAAACTATGAAATAACACATATGAAATCATGTAGTAACCAAAAAAGTGTTAAACAAATCAAAATATATTTGATATTCTTGCCTTAATGACAGCTTTGCGCACACTTTCTCTCAACCAGCTTCACCTGGAATGCTTTTCCAACAGTATTGAAGGAGTTCCCACATCTGCTGAGCACTTGTTGGCTGCTTTTCCTTCACTCTGCAGTCCAACTTATCCCAAATCATCTCGATTGGGTTGAGGTCGGGTGATTGTGGAGACCAGGTCATCTGATGCAGCAATCCATCACTCTATTTATTGGTCTAATTGCCCTTACACAGCCTGGAGGTGTGTTGGGTCATTGTCCTGTTGAAAAACAAATGATAGTCTCACAAAGTGCGAACTAGATGGGATGGCGTATCGCTGCAGAATGCTGTGTTAGACATGCTGGTTAAGTGTGCCTTGAATTCTAAATAAATCAGTGTCCCCTGCAAAGCACCATCACACCACCTCCTCCATGCTTCACGGTGGGAACCACACATCCAGAGATCATCCCTTCACCGACTCTGCGTCTCACAAAGACACAGTGGTTGGAACCCAAAATCTCAAATTTGGACTCATCTGACCAAAGGACAGATTTCCACTGGTCTAATGTCCATTAAGTGTATTTCTTGACCCAATCATGTCTCAACTTCTTATTGGTGTCCGTTAGTAGTGGTTTCTTTACAGCCATGAAGGCCTGATTCACGCAGTCTCTGAACAATGGATGTTGTGATATGTCTGTTACTTGAACTCTGTGAAGCATTTATTCTGGCTGCAATTTCTGAGGCTGGTAACTCTAATGAACGTATCCTCTGCAGTGGCGTTAACTCTGGGTCTTCCATTCCTGTGGGGGTCCTCATGAGAGCAAGATTCATCATAGCGCTTAATGGTATGGTTTTTGTGACTGCACTTGAATAAACGTTAAACGTTCTTGAAATTTTCCAGTATGACTGACGATCATGTCTTAAAGTAATGATGGACTGTCGTTTCTCTTTGCTTATTTGATTTGTTCTTACCATAATATAGACTTGGTCTTTTACCAAATAGGGCTATCTTCTGTATACCACCCCTACCTTGTCACAACACAACTGATTGGCTCAAACGCATTAAGAAGGAAAGAAATTCCACAAATTAACTTAACAAAGGCACACCTGTTAATTGAAATGCATTCCAGGTGATTCCAGGTGACCTCATGAAGCTGGTTGAGAGAATGCCAAGAGTGTGCAAAGCTGTCATCAAGGCAAAGGGTGGCTACCTTGAAGAATCTCAAATATATAAAATATATTGATTTGTTTAACACACTTTTTTGGTTACTACATGATTCCATCTGTGTTATTTCATAGTTTTGATGTCTTCACTATTATTCTACAATGTAGAAAATAGTACAAATGAAGAAATATCCTTGAATGAGTGGGCGTGTCCAATCTTTTGACTGGTTCTGTATGTAACACTAACGCATTTGCGGTGAAAGGTGACTGAGTGAGAGCAGTATTTGTCAGACTGTGAGACATCCCAAAAATCGATCTTCTGACAAATTGGTCTGTAGCGTCCGACCGGTTTGGCCTACAAAACTATTATGACACCTCTATGGAAAGATGAGACCTTCATGAACACCAGGGTGTTCTCTGTTTTGCGCTTCGACCCCTGCGAGCGTCTTGGGACTCGTCAGAAGTCAGTACAGCCGATCTGCCAACTTCTGTTTGTAGCGTCCGAACAGTTTGGGCTACACATTAATATGACCCATCTGTGTAAAAGTGAGACTCTCACAAACACGTTTGCAGCATCACAAGACAAGTCTGAAGCTCCCTTGGTACCAGTTGAAAATAATTATGGAAATATATATGGAGTCTGTTTGGTGACAAAAATAAGGGGTTAAATACTTGGGGGGGTTAAGAGTCCAGCTCCTCTTATTGGCTGATTAAGTAATATATGTGCATGACAATGTGATTTCCCAGCATGCTTGAGTTTGTCTGAATTATTATGTTTAGATTTTTCTAGAAGCTTAGGTCTATTATTTGGACACCAGTGAGTTTGTAGCAGGACATTGACGTGGAGGTCCATAGTGTACACATCTTTTCAGTCTGGTAGTTAATTGATTATTATTATTTAATGGATCAATTAAAAAGCCACGGTCCCAGGTCTGAATCAGTCCCTGATTAGAGGGTTAGGTGATGAAAATCAGCAGTACTGTGGACCTCCAAGAATTTGTGTTCTTCTGAATTATGTTAATAGAAATTATGTTGGGAAAGTAAATATGGTTTCCCCTGTGGACACAAATGGCAAATATATTGGTCAATATTTAGAATACGACTTTGTACAGTATGAAGGCAATTTTTTTCTTGAGAGTCCTGTATATTTCTGTATGTGGATCCGTGTATGGGTATAGGTGAGTGTGTGTTTGCTGGCTGTGTCTTTGTACTAGTGTCAGTACATTCAGGAGCATGTATGAGGCTGAGTGTGAGGATTCTATTTTGTACATACCTGGATTGGGGGAGATTAAACTACAATCGTTATAAGGAAATGTTTAAAGTGTTGCACGCAAACAATAATACAAGTCTTTGGTTTATTTCCAAATGAGGTACTTAATGGAACAAAGGAGTCAAAACTGAGGAGGGAATTCTGAAGCAGAGAGTAGCTCAATCCCAAATCGACCCATAGCCCCTACCCTTTAGGCACTTCATTTAGATGTAAAAGAATTGAATAGGTGTAAGAAAAAATGTCAGGTTCCCCACCTTGCTCTGAATTTTCACCATATTGCTCAACCCCACAGTCCTTTCAGATGTACACAAGAAGTGCATGAGGCTTCAGTCAATTTGGAATCTTGATTGCGCTCTCCCATCAGGGCTTTGTTCAGTAGGTACAACGTTATGAAATGCACTGTGTAACAGACATGCCTCTGACTTGAAGAGTAACAGAATCAAGTCTGCTTTATTCATGGCAATTCTATCTGCAACGTTCTGAGCGTGATCCTTGTTGTGATAATGCTATAGGCTACTGCCTTCATTCTCTATGCAACTGAGGCTGACATTACATTTCATGGCTGCTGGCAAATCACAACATGCTCAATTTCAATCAGCCTACACATTGTATGTGCTTGCTACTGCTGCATGGGTCATACTATCCCTTCTCTATGGCATCAAAGGCAATGTACAGAACTGATTTGTGAACTAAAGTCAGCATCCTAATTTACATATTGACAGAATATGAAATGTGAGTTTGCATCCTCACTGTGATTGAAGCTGTGGGAAAGTTGTCTTATCTGTACATTCCCCTAATGTGACAGTCAGTTTCTTCTTTCAGTGTGGGTATTTCATGAAACTGGGAGCAGAGTGGATCTAAGGGGAAGCATTTACATATGTTGCTGCTGAGGGTCATGTTTTCATGTTTCTGAAATAAAGAATGTACCCCCCCCCATCGGTTGTAAACGAGTACTGTATCTGTATCCCTTTATCGCAAACACTTATCCTTGATCCATCTGCTAAAATATTACAACTGCAGTTGAAAAACACTTTATTAAAAGGAATGAAAATTAGGTTTGTGTACAATCACAATAGCAGTCTCCATGTGTGTTACTCTCCAGTGTAGCGTGGGGGTCTCTTCTCTATAAAGGCAGCCATCCCCTCCTGTCTGTCTCTTGTTGGGATCACCTGGAGAGAGAAAGATGATTAACCACTACAGTTTGACCTCAGACAATGCACATGAGCATTTGACCTCTTACCCTGGCGTAACACATCCTCTCTATGGCCATCCCTGATGTGATGTCCACCTGAGAGAGACAGACAGGTTACAGACATACCTGCTACTAGCACACAGAGACAGGTGTCATCAAATACATTGAGATAATGAGCTGGGATGTGTGTATCCCAGATAGCATATGAACACGTAAGGAATGGCAAAATGGGAATTAAAAATGCAACATTTTCTCTGCTTTGTGGCAAACTAAACTAGAATAGCATGCACAATTCTCTCTGCCCCATGGGAAAAAAATGTGTAGAATTGCAGGAAGTTACCCTGTGGTCTGGCCCTGAGTAATGTGTAAAGCAGCCATACCTCCATGCCTCTGTTCATAGCCTCCTTAGCCATCCTCACAGCAATGGGAGCCTGGAGAGAGAACACACTGGGGGTAAGAAGGACCACGGACACACACGATGAGTAACCATGTCTAAGACCTGAACTTGTGTTAGCTCCCTGAGATAATGACAAGGCTTTAGCTCAGCAGATGACCCAGGTTCAAACACTGCTGTCCATGTCCCTTACAGTGGTCAGTTGGTGTCCTGGTTTGGTGACAGTGACTGACTGACAACTGACAGGATGTGATCAGAGAGACAGCAGATGTCTATGTAACCCCAGTGTCAGTCAGTTTGTGTTAATTGAAACCCAAGCAGTCAGTCAATGTATTAATCACTCTTCTCATCCCTAGTAACTCATTTAATCTAACCACCTATAAAATCACTATGGAATGGAAAGAGACAATGAGTAAGGTTTTAGTGTGTGTGTAACCTGTGGTAGTATCTCTCTAGCCAGACTCAGTGCCTCTCTATAGGCAGCGTCTCCGTCTGAATTCTGCTCGGTAGCTCTGTTGACCAGCCCCATGTCCACAGCTCTCTGTCCATCCACTCTCCTGCCGGTGAAGATCAGCTCTTTGGCCAGGGCAAAGCCCACCGCTCTGGGCAGCCTCTGACTGCCCCCTATTGGAGAAAGGATGTAGAGAGGGAAAGATGCTGAACTCATTATGCCAAACAAACTGAGATGACATGAGGGTAACTTGTGTGTGTGTGTGTGCGCGCGCATATGACTTCTGGTTGTCTTACCCGCCCCTGGGAGCAGCCCCCGTGTTGTCTCAATCAGACCCATCTGTGCAGAGTTGGCTGAAACACAACACACACACACACAGAGGACAGTTGAAGGTCAGACTGGCTGCGTGTCATTAAGCAACGGTGGGAGTACAGACAGACTGATGGGTCTGGAAGAGCGAGATGTGCACGCACATACACACACCTGCTCGCCTCACGCCTCTGCCAAAAAATCTATTACCAACCATATTTTCTCTAGATTTTAGCAGTTCCATAAAATATATATTACAAGTTGAATCATGATAAGGTACCACTGTGGAAAAGAATGTTGGTGAAACGAAAATCATGTTGAGTGTTTGAATAGTGTATTTAAATGTAAATAATGTATGTTATACAAAATGTACAACAAATAGCAACTACATGTGCTCGCTTTACAAATTAGACAAAATAAGACTCAGGATTGTAATTAAAAACGTACATTTCTCAGAATTGACATACACATACACACATTTCTTGTTACAAAGTAATTTTAACTATGAATATATCCAGATATTTTGCTAATCATTATCATGTGAAAGGTGTTTCAATAACTTAAGATTTAAGCTACTCTATTGGGCTGTCCAAAAATAAAATGTTTACAATGAACAATGGCCATCATACTGTTTGTATTGTTGTGTAGAATAATGTGTATTTTGATGCTTATTGTTGTGATATACAGGACTCATTTGGAAAAGAGTTTGGTCTCGGCGTTAACTCAGTGTCAAAATAAAGGTTACATTTTAAAATAAATATAATGAGCATTTTACTCAAATAACAAACCAAATAGCCCATTTGGTTCCTTGGAACGTGTTTTTAGGTTTCTGAATGTTTTTTAAACATTCTGAGAATAGAAGTAAAAATGTTGCCTGTTCTGGGAATGTTTTTTTTTTTTAGGTTCCAGGGAGGTTCTGATAACGTTTTACTCTGGTTCCTTGAACAATTTCCTGGGAGGTTTTATTTACTCTCTGAGAAAGGAAATTATAGGTGATTTGAAGGTAATGAAATAACATTCTAAGGTCTGGACCCCAGTCATTTCTCAGAATAAAAAAACAATACATACACTGAGTGTACAACACATTATGAACACCTGCGCTTTCCATGACAGACTGACCAGGTGAATCCAGGTAAAAGCTAGGATCCCTTATTGACGTCACATGTTAAATCCACTTCAATCAGTGTAGACAAAAGAGAGGTGACCAGTTAAATAAGTATTATTAAGTCTTGAGACAATTGAGACATGGATTGTGTATACGTGCCATTCAGAGGGTGAATGGGCAAGACAAAAGATTTAAGTTCTGGGTTTTCGAAGTTGAACAGTTTCCCGTTTGTATCAAGAATGGATCCACCCCCAAAGGACATCCAGCCAACTTGACACAACAGTGGGAAGCATTGGTCAACATTTTGTACACTCAGTGTAATATATATATATATATATATATATATATATATATATATATATATATATATATATATATATATATATATATATATACATACACACACACACGGAAAGTGTTCAGACCCCTTGACTTTTTCCAAATTTTGTTACGCTACAGCCTTATTCTAAAATGGATTAAATAAAACATTTCCCTCAATCTACACACAATACCCCATAAATACAAAGCGAAAACAGGTTCAGAATTTTTTTCAAATATATGAAAATAAAAAACAGAAAAACTTTAAGATAAAAATTCAGACCATTTGCAGTCAGACTCGAAATTGAGCGCAGGTGCATCCGGTTTCCATTGATCATCCTTGAGATGTTCCTACACCTTGATAGGAGTCCACCTGTGGTAAATTCAATTGATTGGACATCATTTGGAAAGGCACACACCAGTCTATATAAGGTCCCACAGTTGACAGTGCATGTCTGAGCAAAAACCAAGCCATGAGGTTGAAAGGAATTGTCCATGGAACTTCCGAGACAGGATTGTGTTGAGGCACAGATCTGCAGAAGTATAACAAAAGGAGAAACTTCATCCCAGTCTGAGGTCCTGAGTGCTCTGGATCAGGTTTTCATCAAGGATCTCTCTGTACTTTGCTCCGTTCATCTTTCCCTCGATCCTGACTAGTCTCCCAGTCCCTGCTGCTGAAGAACATCCCCACAGCATGCTGCTGCCACCACCATGCTTCACCTTAGGGATGGTGCCAGGTTTCTTCCAGATGTGACACTTGGCAGTTCGGTCAAAGAGTTCAAACTTTGTTTCATCAGACCAGAGAATCTTGTTTTTCATGGTCTGAGTCTTTAGGTACCTTTTTGGCAAACTCCAAGCGGGCTGTCATGTGCCTTTTACTGAGGAGTGGCTTCCGTCTGGCCACTATACCATAAAGGCCTGATTTGGTGGAGTGCTGCAGAGATGGTTGTCCTTCTGGAAGATTCTCCCATCTCCACAGAGGAACTCTGGAACTCTTTCAGAGTGACCATTGGATTCTTGGTCACCTCTCTGACCAAGGCCCTTCTCCCCCGATTGCTCTTGGTGGTTCCAAACTTCTTCCATTTAAGAATGATAGAGGCCACTGTTTCTTGGGGACCTTCAATGCTGCAGAAATATCTTAGTACCCTTCCCCAGACCTGTGCCGACACAATCATGTCTTGGAGCTCTACGGACAATTCCTTTCAACCTCATGGCTTGGTTTTTACTCTGACATGCACTGTCAACTGTGGGACCTTAAAGACAGGTGTGTGCCTTTCCAAATGTCCAATGAATTGAATTTACCACAGGAGGACTCCAATCAAGTTGTAGAAACATCTCAAGGATGATCAATGAAAACAGGATGCCCCTAAGCTCAATTTCAATTATCATAGCAAAGGGTCTGAATACTCATGTAAATAACGTGTTTTTTTATTCCTTAATACATTTGCTAAAATTGATAACTTGTTTTCACCTTGTCATTATGGGGTATTGTGTGTAAATTGATGAGGGAAAAAAAAGATTTAATACATTTTTGAATAAGGCTGTAACGTAACAATATATGGAAAAATGAATACTTTCTGAATGCAATGTACACATTAATCTAGACTGTCTATTCTTCACAAAAAGGGATGGCTCCCGGTTAGAGGTGAGAAGTGAGAGGCTAATGTCGATTGGTGAGGTAAGAGGTTAGAGGTCACTGACCAGCTGTTCGAAGGTCACAGGCGAGCGCCAGCTCCAGACCCCCTCCAAGGGCGAAGCCATCCACCGCAGCAACCGTCGGCATGGGCAACAAGGCTGAGACGACATGTGGAGAGACGACATGTGGAGAGTTCAGACGATGTAGTTACAGACTCTGAATGCACGCATGCACACAGTACAATGAACAAACACACACTATATTTTGTACGCCCTTTTTCTCCCCCATTTTGATCTTGTCTCATTACTGCAACTCTCCAACGGGCTCGGGTGGTGAAGGTCGAGTCATTCGTCCGCCGACACATGACCTGCCAAACCCGAGCTTCTTAACACCTGCCCGCTTAAACCGGAAGCTAGCCGCACCAATGTGTCGGAGGAAACACCATTCAACTGATGACCGAGGTCAGCCTGCAGGCACCCGGCCCGCCACAAGGAGTCGTTAAAGCGCGATGAGAAAAGTAAAGCCCCCCGGCCAAACCCTCCCCAAACCCGGACGACGCTAGGCCAATTGTGCGCCGCCCAATTGGACTCCCGATCAATGTAGTGACGCCACTAAAACTGTGATGTAGTGCCTCAGACCGCTGCGCCACTCGAGAGGCCCTATGATAACTTTCTCATTTTGATGAAACTCGTACTGTGTAGTGAAGGCTGACAGCGCATCCGGAAAGTATTCAGACCCTTAGACTTTTTCCACATTTTGTTACATTACAGCCTTATTCTAAAATGTATTCAATTGGTTTTTCCCTTATTATCAATCTTAACACAATACCTCATAATGACAAAAATGTTTTTCAGAATTATTTGCTAATTTATTGAAAATAAAAAAACTGAAATATCACATTATCATAAGTATTCAGACACTTGCTCAGCACTTTGTTGAAGCACCTTTGGCAAGGATTACCGCATCGAGTCTTCCTGACACACCTGTAGTTAGGGAGTTTCTTCCATTCTCTGCTGATCCTCCCAAGCTGTCAGGTTGGATGGGGAGCGTCGCTGCACAGCTATTTTCAGGTCTCTCCAGAGATGTTCGATCAGGTTCAAGTCCGGGCTCTGGCTGGGCCACTCAAGGACATTCAGAGACTTGTCCCAAAGCCACTCCTGTGTTGTCTTGGCAGTGGGCTTAGGGTCGTTGTCCTGTTGGAAGGTGAACCTTTGCCCCTGTCTGAGGATCTGAGCACTCTGAAGCAGGTTTTCATCAAAGATCTGTCTGTACTTTGCTCGATCCTGAGTCTCCCAGTCCCTGCTGCTGAAAAACATCCCCACAGCATGATGCTGCCACCAGCATGCTTCACCGTAGGGATGGTGCCAGGTCTCAAGACGTGACGCTTGGCATTCAGGCCAAAGAGTTCAATCTTGGTTTCATCAGACCAGATAATCTTGTTTCTCATGGTCTGAGAGTCCTTTAGGTGCCTTTTGGCAAAATCCAAGTGGGCTGTCATGTGCCATTTAATGAGGAGTGGCTTCCATCTGGCCACTCTTCAATAAAGGCTTAATTGGAGGAGTGCTGCAGAGATGGTTGTCCTTCTGGAAGGTTCTCCTATCTCCACAGAGGAACTATGTTGGAGTGACCATCAGGTTCTTGAAGCGTCTAGGTGGTTCCAAGCTTCTTACATTTAATAATGATGGAGGCCACTGTGTTCTTGGGGACCTTCAATGCTGCAGACATTTTATGGTAATCATCCCTATATCTGTGCCTCAACACAATCCTGTCTCGGAGAGCTACGGACAATTCCTTCAACCTTATTTCTTGGTTTTTGCTCTGACATGCACTGTCAACTATGGGACCTTATATAGACAGGTGTGTGCTTTTCCATATCATGTCCAATCAATTGAATTTACCACAGGTGGACTCCAATCAAGTTGTAGAAACATCTCAAGGACGCTCAATGGAAACAGGATGCACCCGAGCTCAATTTCAAGTCTCATAGCAAAGGGTCTGAATACTTATGTAAATAAGGTATCGTTTTTTAAAATTTTGAATACATTCGCAAACATTTTTAAAAACAGTTCACTGTCATTATGGGGCATTGCGTTTAGATTGATGAGGATGTTTTTTCTTCATGTAATCTATTTTAGAATTAGGCTGTAACGTAACAAAATGTGCAAAAAGTCAAGGGGTCTGAATACTTTCCGAAAGCACTGTATAAAGTGATTTGAGAGAGAGAGAGAATTACGGGTTGTTGAGAGAGATGTACTAGCATGAGAACAGGCTGAAGTATGAATAAGACAAGGGGTAGCCCCTAGTCTGTACACATACAGTACCAGTCAAAAGTTAATTTATTTGAACTATTTTCTACATTGTAGAATAATAGTGAAGACATCAAAACTATGAAATAATATGTGGAATCATGTAGTAACCAAAAAAAGTGTTAAACAAATCAAAATATACTTTATATTTGAGATTCTTCAAAGTAGCCACCCTTTCTTTGCCTTGACAGCTTTGCACACTCTTGACATTCTCTCAACCAGCTTCACCTGGAATGATTTTCCAACAGTCTTGAAGGAGTTCCCACACATGCTGAGCAATTTTTGGCAACTTTCCTTCAGGTCTGGTGATTGTGGAGGCCAGGTCATCTGATGCAGCACTCCATAACTCTCCTTCTTGGTAAAATAGCCGTTACACAGTCTGGGTGTGTTGGGTCATTGTCCTGTTAAAAAAACAAATGATAGTCCCACTAAGCGCAATCCAGATGGGATTGTGTATCACAGCAGAACGCTGTAGTAGCCATGCTGGTTAAGTGTACCTTGAATTCTAAATAAATCACAGACAGTGTCACCTGCAAAGCACCCCCACACCATCACACCTCCTCCTCCATGCCTCACGGTGGGAACGACACATGCAGAGATAATCCGTTAACCTACTCTGCATCTCACAAAGACACAGCGGTTGGAACCAAAAACCTCAAGACCAAAAAGGTCAGAGTTCCACTGGTCTAATGGCCATTGTTCATGTTTCTTGGCCCAAGCAAGTATCTTCTTACTATTGGTGTCCTTTAGTAGTGGTTTCTTTTAGAGGTTGACTGATTATGATTTTTCAATGCTGATACCGATTATTGGAGGACCAAAAAAAAGCCCATACCGATTAAAATCGGCCTATTTTAATATATATATAAATAGTTGTAATAATGACAACTACAACAATACTGAATGAATACTTTCATTTTAACTTAATATAATACATCAATAAAATCTATTTAGTCTCAAATAATGAAACATGTTCAAATTCATTTAAATAATGCAAAAACAAAGTGTTGGAGAAGAAAGAAAAAGTGCAATATTTGCCATGTAAAAAAGCTAACGTTTGTGCCACCAGAGACTCTGGGTTTGCGCCCAGGCTCTGTCGCAGGTCCGTGGGGCGACACACAATTGGCCTAGCGTCGTCCAGGTTAGGGATGGTTTGGCCGGTAGGGATATCCTTGTCTCATCGCGCACCAGCGACTCCTGTGACAGGCCGGGCGCAGTGCACGCTAGCCAAGGTCGCCAGGTGCACAGTGTTTCCTTCGACACATTGGTGCGGCTGGCTTCCAGGTTGGAATGCGCGCTTTGTTAAGAAGCAGTGCGGCTTGGTTGGGTTGTGTTTCGGAGGACGCATGACTTTCGACCTTCGTCTCTCCGGAGCCCTTACGGGAGTTGTAGCAATGAGACAAGATAGTAACTACTACTAATTGGATACTACGAAATTGGGGAGAAAAAGGGGATAAAATTCAACAACAAAAAACAACAACAAAAGAAAGCTAACATTTAAGTTTCTTGCTCAGAACATGAGAACATATGAAAGCTGGTGGTTCCTTTTAACATGAGTCTTCAATATTCCCAGGTAAGAAGTTTTAGGTTGTAGTTATTATAGGACTATTTCTCTCTATACCATTTGTATTTCATATACCTTTGACTATTGGATGTTCTTATAGGCAGAAGAACCCTCACCAGAGGCACAGAGCTTCCAGAAGACCCCCCTAGCTGAGACGATGATGGGGGCCTGTAGGTTTTTGCAGGGCATACAGTTGAAGCCGAAAGTTTACATAAACTAGTTTTAATGACTCCAACCTAAGTGTTTCAACCACCCCACAAATGTCTTGTTAATTAACAAAGTATAGTTTTGGCAAGTCTGTTAGGACATGTACTTTGTGCATGACACAAGTCATTTTTCCAACAATTGTTTAGACAGACTATTTCGCTAATAATTCAGTAGGTCAGAAGTGTACATACAATAAGTTGACTGCCTTTAAACAACTTGAAAATGCCAGCCTAATCTCGGGAGTTGATAGGCTTGAAGTCATCAACAGTGCAATGTTTGAAGCACAGCGAAGTGCAGGAAAACGCAGTAAAGTGCTGTTTGAATGAATGCTTATGAGCCTGCTGCTGCCTACCACCGCTCAGTCAGACTGCTCTATCAAATATCAAATCATAGACTTAATTATAATTTAATAATTAAATCAGCCATTCCGATTAATCGGTCGACCTCTAGTTTCTTTGCAGCAATTCGACCATGAAGTCCTGATTCACACGGTCTAATCTGAACAGTTGACGTTGAGATGTGTCTGTTACTTTGAACTCTGAAGTATTTATTTTGGCTGCAGTTTTTGAGACTGGTAAATCTAATGAACTTATCCTCTGCAGCAGAGGTAACTCTGGGTCTTCCTTTCCTGTGGTGGTCTTCATGAGAGCCAGTTTCATCATAGTGATTGAGGGTTTTTGCTACTGCACTTGAAGAAACTTTCAAAGTTCTTGAAATTCTCCAGATTGACTGACCTTCATGTTGTCTTTTCACTGCTTATTTGAGCTGTTCTTGCCATAATATGGACGTGGTCTTTTACCGAATAAGGCCATCTTCTGTACACCAACCCTGCCATTTCACAACACAACTGATTGGCTCAAACACACTAACGAAACACTTTTGGTTACTACATGATTTCAAATGTGTTATTTCATTGTTTTGATGTCTTCACTATTATTCTTCAATGTAGAAAATAGTAAAAAGAAATTAAAACCCTGGAATGAGTAGGTGTCCAAACTTTTGACTGGTAATGAATGTAACACTAACGCATTTGCTGTGAAAGGTGACTGAGTGAGAGCAGTATTTGTCAGACCGTGAGACATCCTAAAAATCAATCACACACCCCTCACCGATCTCAGTCATGAGTGAGCGCAGGCCGTGAACAAACAGATCGGAGTCAGAGTGGTTCATCTCAACTCTCTCCTTCAGATCAGCTCCTACAAAAGAGACAGAGAAGACATGAAAACACACACACACACACACACACACACACACACACACACACACACACACACACACACACACACACACACACACACACACACACACACACACACACACACACACACGAGGACAAACCTGCACAGAAGACCCCTTGTACCAGACTCCTGAAGACCACCACTCTCACAGCTGTGTCATGGTGTAGAGAGGACACGAGCTCCCTCATCTAGAGAGAGATGGATAGAGAGAGGAAGTGGGAGAGAGAGAGAGAGAGAGAGAGAGAGAGAGAGAGAGAGAATAGTCTTAGCAGTCATCATACTCTGTTAGATCAATAGCAGAGCTGGGACCAAGTCACTATTATTCGAGTCACTCACAAGAAGGTCGAAAGGTCCAAGTCTTAAGTCAGGTCCCAAGTAGAACAGGTCGAGTCTGAAGTCCAAGTCGTGCATTCCAAGAGCAAGTCGAGTCACAGGTTTTTTTCCAAGTCAAGTCAATCAAAAATAAATCTGTACAGGCAATGACTTGTTCAACTACAAATCTTTGTATATTTAATGAGGCTAACAGACAGACCTTTTCTCTAAAACACTTGATCAACGAACAGTTTTTGGAGCAAATTTCACAGGAGGTTGGTGGCACATTAATTGGGGAGAATAGGCTCGTGGTATTGACTGGAGTGTAATGAGTGGAATGTATCAAATACATCAAACCCATGGTTTCCATTTGCGCAGTTCCAGCCATCATTATGAGCCGTTCTCACCTCAGCAGTCTCTTGTGACATTGGCAATCCTCTCTCCCTACAATTTGACGTTTACGCAGCAATTTGTTCGCTAGCTCAGTTGTTTTGAAAAAATTTCACACGCGACCAGAAAAAAGAATGGTTCAAAGCTTCCTACCCCCACGGAAGCACGTGCACGCATGCACAGGGCATACAGACACACACAATGTAGCCCATCATTACAACCATAAACGCTGACGCTTTTTCAAAACGCAAGATATAGAAATAAACTGCTTCATACGCCTGCATTTTGAGCTGAAACACAACAAAATGTGGAATAAGTCAAAGGGTTTGAATACTTTCTGATGGCACTGTAGTCAGTACTACCACTAAGGCATACAGTTGAAGTCGGAAGTTTACATACACTTAGGTTGGAGTCATTAAAACTCATTTTTCAACCACTCCACAAATTTCTTGTTAACAAACTGTAGTTTTGGCAAGACGGTTAGGACATCTACTTGGTGCATGACACAAGTATTTTTCCCAACAATTGTTTACAGACAGATCATTTCACTTATAATTCACTGTATCACAATATCAGTGGCTCAGAAGTTTATATACACTACGTTAACTGTGCCTTTAAACAGCTTGGAAAATTCCAGAAAATGATGTCATGGCTTTAGAAGCTTCTGATAGGCTAATTGACATCATTGGAGTCAATTGGAGGTGTGCCTGTGGATGCATTTCAAGGCCTACCTTCAAACTCAATGCCTCTTTGCTTGTCATCACGTGAAAAAAAAAAATCTGCCAAGACCTCGGAAAAAAATTGTAGACCTCCACAAGTCTGGTTCATCCTTGGGAGCAATTTACAAATGCCCGAAGGTACCACGTTCATCTATACAAACAATAGCACTCAAGTATAAACACCATGGGACCATGCAAGCATCATACCGCTCAAGAAGGAGAAGCGTTCGGTCTCCTAGAGATGAACGTACTTTGGTTGGCGAAAAGTGCAAATCAATCCCAGAACAGTAGTAAAGGACCTTGTGAAGATTCTGGAGAAAACAGGTACAAAAGTATCTATATCCACAGTAAAACTAGTCCAATATCAACATAACCTGAAAGGCCACTCAGCAAGGAAGAAGCCACGGCTCCAAAACCACCATAAAAAACCCAGAATACAGTTTGCATCTGCACATGGGGACAAACATTGTAATTTTTGGGAGAAATGTTCTCTGGTCTGATGAAACAAAAATAGAACGGTTTGGCCATAATAACCATCGTTATGTTTGGAGGAAAAAGGGGGAGACTTGCAAGTTGAAGAACATCATCCCAAACTTGAAGCACTGGGGTGGGAGCATCATGTTGTGGAGGTGCTTTGCTGCAGGAGAGACTGGTGCACTTCACAAAATAGATGACATCATGAGGAAGGAAAATTATGTGGACATATTGAAGCTCCATCTCATCAGTCAGGAAGTTAAAGCTTGGTCGCAAATGGATCTTCCAAATGGACAGTGACCCCAAGCATACTTCCAAAGTTGTGGCAAACTGGCTTAAGGACAACAAAGTCAAGGTATTTGTGTGGCCATCACAAAGCCGTGACCTCAAACCTATAGAAAACTTGTGGGCAGAACTGAAAAAGCGTGTGCGAGCAAGGAGGCCTACAAACCTGACTCAGTTACACCAGCTCTGTGAGGAGGAAAGGGACAAACTTCACCCAACTTATTGTGGGAAGCTTGTGGAAGGCTTCCCGAAACGTTTGACCCACATTAAACAATTTAAAGGCAATGTTACCAAATACTAATTGAGTGTATGTAAACTTCTGACCCACTGGGAATGTGATGAAAGAAATAAAAGCTTAAATAAATCATTCTCTCTACTATTATTCTGACATTTCACATTCTTAAAATAAAGTGGTGATCCTAACTGACCTAAGACAGGGAATTTTTACTAGGATTAAATGTCAGGAATTGTCAAAAACTGAGTATAAATGTAGTTGGCTAAGGTGTATGTAAACTTCCGACTTCAACTGTATATACTGAAAACATTTTTTTAAACGCCAATCATAATCCGTTTTTCCCCACAGAAGGGCTTTATTACAGACAGAAATACTGCTCGGCGTCTAAAGTAAATTTATTTTCTATCAAGTCAGACTTTAGTCCACACCTCTGATCAATAGTTAGCAATTCTATGCGTGTGTAAGGTCAAATAGAGATCAAACCCACCTGAGAGACAAACACACGGCCCAGAGCGTTCTTTGCCTTCTGACGGCACATCAACACCTCAGCTATACCTACACACAGACAGACAGACAGACAGACAGACAGACAGACAGACAGACAGACAGACAGACAGACAGACAGACAGACAGACAGACAGACAGACAGACAGACAGACAGACAGACAGACAGACAGACAGACAGACAGACAGACAGACAGACAGACAGACAGACAGACAGACAGACAGACAGACAGACAGACAGACAGACAGACAGACAGACAGACAGACAGACAGACAGACAGACAGACAGACAGACAGACAGACAGACAGACAGACAGACAGACAGACAGACAGACAGACAGACAGACAGACAGACAGACAGACAGACAGACAGACAGACAGACAGACAGAGAGAGAGAGAGAGAGAGAGAGAGACACGTGTGTGTGTGTGTTATTGTTTATGCATTTGAAATATAAGCAGCTGCACAGGCCCAGGTGCAGATGTTGATGATGTTGTCACATTAGATTTGAGCCATGGAGTGATAGGTGTGTGTGTGTGTGTGTCTGGAGAAGAGGAGAGGATGAGGGAGGGAGGGAGGAAGAAGAGGATAGGAGGGACAGAAGGAGTGGGAAGGAGAGGAGGTGATGGAGGGAGGAAAGGAGGGAAAGATACAGGAGTTGAATGCCTGAGGCTGTCTGACCTGTGGCTAGGCTGAAGGCTTTTTATAAGCAGCATCTCCCCTGTGTGTGTGTAAATGTGTCAGTGTTTACCTCAGTGTTAATCACTGAATAGTAGGACATGGTTGTCACTCTGTACAGAAGCTCCTGCAACACAACACTCCCTGTATCAAAGTGCCTACTACTTCTTCTGCCTCTACCAAGAGGTTAAATCCAAATCAAATCAAGGGCTGGACCTTTATGGCACAGCAGGTGGTGTGCTTACTTCCCCTGTAACTTCAGATAATGTTTATGTCATTTCAGGGTAAGCTTATTCACCTAAGCTACCTAAACTCAGCAAAAAAAGAAAAGGTCCCATTTTCAGGACCCTGTCTTTCAAAGATCATTCGTACAAATCTAAATAACTTCACAGATTTTATGGTCCTTCTGTAGCTCAGTTGGTAGAGCATGGCGCTTGTAACGCCAGGGTAGTGGGTTCGATCCCCGGGACCACCCATACATAGAATGTATGCACACATGACTGTAAGTCGCTTTGGATAAAAGCGTCTGCTAAATGGCATATATATTATAATTGTAAAGAGTTTAAACACTGTTTCCCATGAATGATCTTTGAAAGACAGGGTAAACAATTAATGAACATGCACCTGTGGAATGGTCGTTAAGACACTAACAGCTTACAGACGGCAGGCAATTAAGGTCACAGTTATGAAAACTTAGGACACTAAAGAGGTGTTTCTACTGACTCTGAAAAACACCAAAGGTAAGATGCCCAGGGTTCCTGCTCATCTGTGTGAATGTGCCTTTTGGCATGCTGCAAGGCAAGGAGGCATGAGGACTGCAGATGTGGCCAGGGCAATAAATTGCCATTTCCGCCCTGTGAGACTCCTAAAACAGCTCTACAGGGAGACAGGACGGATCCAAACATCACACCTGCGGGACAGGTAAGGGATGGCAACAACAACTTCCCGAGTTACACCAGGAATCCACAATCCCTACATCAGTGCTCAGACTGTCCACAATATGCTGAGAGAGGCTAGACTGAGTGCTAGTAGGCCTGTTGTAAGGCAGGTCCTCACCAGACATCACCGGCAACAACGTCACCTATGGGCACAAACCCACAGTCGCTGGGCCAGACAGGACTGGCAAAAGTGCTCTTCTCTGACGAGTCGCCATTTTATCGACGAAGGAATGAGCATTACACAGAGGCCTGTACTCTGGAGCGGGATCGATTTTGGAGGTGGAGGGTCCATCATGGTCTGGGGCAGTGTGTCACAGCATCATCGGACTGAGCTTTTTGTCATTGCAGGCAATCTCAACGCTGTGCGTTACAGGGAAGACATCCTCCTTCCTCATGTGGTACCCTTCCTGCAGGCTCATCCTGACATGACCCTCCTGCATGACAATGCCACCAGCCATATTGCCTGTTCTTTTCGTGATTTCCTGCAAGACAGGAATGTCAGTGTTCTGCCATGGTCAGCGAAGAGCCCGGATCTCAATCCCATTGAGCACTTCTGGGACCTGTTGGATCGGAGGGTGAGGGTTAGGGTCATTCCCCCCCCAGAAATGTCCCGGAACTTTCAGGTGCCTTGGCGGAAGAGTGGGGTAATATCTCACGACAAGAACTGGCATATCAGGTGCAGTCCATGAGGAGGAGATGCACTACAGTACTTAGTGCAGCTGATGGCCACACCAGAAACTGACTTGTTACTTTTGACTTCCCCTTCATTCAGGGACACATTATTCAATTTCTGTTAATCACATGTCTGTGAAACATGTTCAGTTTCTGTCTCAGTTGTTGAATCTTGTTATGTTCATACAAATATTTACATATGTTAAGTTTGAAATATAAACGCAGTTGACAGTGAGAGGACATTTCTTTTTTTTGCTGAGTTTATGATTCTCAGGATTGTCAATCACAGCCTGGTCTCATACACTAGACGTAACATAGTACATTTAAATCCAAGATTATCATAAAAGTAAGAGATGCTACATTTGGTATGGTTACATAACCCATATTAGAGTAGTTGGTGGGTGGGCGTATAACACAAACGTTAAGCAACCCAAAGGTTGGAGTTCGAATCTCTTCACAGACAACTTTAGCATTTAGCTGATTAGCAACTTTTCAACTACTTAGCATGTTAGGTAACCCTTCCCTTAACCTAGCAAACATTAGTCAGCCACCAAGCTAGAATGTGTAACATATCATACATTTAGAAAATTCGTAACATATAGAATGTTTTGCAAATTAGTTACATATTGTACATTTAACAAATTCGTAACATATCATACAAAATGGGTGATGGATTATCCACAAATTAATACATACATATCATAATAAATGGAACGCTAATACGAAATGCTCGGAGACCAGGTTGTCGACCATGGTGAATATTGTGGAATTTGCACTCACTCAAAAATGGTCAACCTTACTACCGTTCAACTCGGTTTCCTGGTAGCGGAAAGCATAAAGATTCAAATAGCGTCCTTCCCTACCAGTGTCCTCTCCATCTAGTCGCTTTAGATCCACTTCTACGGAATCTGGCGTCTCGGTGTGTAGCCAGCTTGTGTGTGTGTCATTGTGCCCCGTGAAAGGGCGTCCTCGGCTGGGCAGCTTTTCCACTCCCAGACGGTGTAACGTTACCGAGCCTGGAGCTCCAAGAGACGCCGGGGATAGAGCACCGAAGCCGCGGGATAGAGAGCAGTGCCTAATCGCAAACCTTCGAAGGAAAGTCATGGTTGTGTTTCTTCTTTTTCTTGTGTGTATGGAGCTATTTCGTTTAAAAGAAAACACGGAAGTAGGCTACAACCAATTGACTTGTTTTTTAGTTTCAGCTCCAGGTATAAGTTGCCCGAGGGATTAAGAACCGATCTAGGATCAGCTAAATCACAAATCCTTAGTTAAGCCAAGGGGGGACGCAAAACCTAGTTTATATCAGTATGTCTAAGGCCAACTTTGTTCTATTCCAGTTTTACTGTGCTTGACGTTTTTGGGAACGGAACGGATACATTTTCATTTCCGAGTTCATTTAAGCATCCTTAAACGTACTTGAACTTGTTTTAGTGTGCTCTCTTTTCATAGTGGGATCATCGGTTTGGTTACATACTGACTAAGCATACATCCTTAGCTGCCCATGGCTTGAGCCAATAGATTTCATAGTTTATTAATAATACCACAGAACATGTTATTTTATTTTTTATTATCGGTAGGCCATCATTGTAAATAATCATTTGTTCTAGTGGTTAGAGCATTGGGCCAGTAACCGAAAGTTTAAAAAAATCTGTCGTTCTGCCCCTGAGCAAGGCAGTTAACCCACTGTTCCCGGTGCGCCGAAGATGTGGATATCGGTTAAGGCAGCCCCCACACCTCTCTGATTCAGAGGGGTTGGGTTAAATACAGAAGATACATTTCAGTTGAAGATATTCAGTTGTACAACTGACTAGGTATCCCTCTTTCCCTTCACTAGTTCAATAAGTCAATTAAAAAAAACATCCTAACATTGCGATACTAAATAGGCCTACATATTCTCATACGTATTTATTGTCAATGATTGGAATGCAAATGTTAAGCAATATTTAAAGTAGTCGCCAGGGGACGTTCTCCTCACACATTCTTGCCTGAGGCACTGATGCAACCTTTATCTCTTGGCCTCTGTTTTATTACAATTAATCATGATTCATGAGCCAATGATTTTATACATTATACTTTACATGCATTGAGAATTTCAATCAGATACATGATTTAGCACAAAATATATTATGGACCTTCACATTGAGCAGGTCTCAAATGGGAGGTCAGAGAACTGGCAGTGTGATGCCAGGACAGCAGCCTCTACCTCAATGTGAGCAAGACAAAGGAGCTGATCGTGGACTACAGGAAAAGGCGGGCCAAACAGGCCCCCATTAACATTGACTGGGCTGTAGAGGAGCGGGTTGAGAGTTTCAAGTTCCTTGGTGTCCACATCACCAACAAACTATCATGGTCCAAACATACCAAGACAGTTGTGAAGAGGGCATGACAAAACCTTTCTCCCCCTCAGGAGACTGAAAAGATTAAGCATGGGTCCCCAGATTCTCAAAAGATTCTACAGCTGCACCATCGAGAGCATCCTGACCGGTTGCATCACCACATGGTATGGCAATTGCTCGGCATCTGACCGTAAGGCTCTCCAGAGGATAGCAACCCCAATACATCACTGGGGCCAAGCTTCCTGCCATCCAGGACCTATATAATAGGCAGTGTGTGAGGAAAGCCCATAAAATTGTCAGAGACTCCAGTCACCCAAGTATATAGACTGTTTTCTCTGCTACTGCACGGCAATCAGTACAGGAGCACCAAGTCTAGGACCAAAAGGCTCCTCAACAGCTTCTACCCCCAAGCCACAAGACTGCTGAAAAATCTCCACCAGACAATATACCAGACAATATACATTGACCCCCCCCCCTCCCTTTTGTACACTCGCTGTTTGTTTGTTACCTATGCATAGTCACTTCACCCCCACCTACATGTACAGATTGCCTCAACTAGCCTGTACCCCAGTACACTGACTCGTTACCGGTGCCCCCTGTATATAGCCTCATTGTTATTCTTATTGTGTTACTTTTTTATTACTTTTTATTTTAGTCTACTTGGTAAATATTTTCTTCTTCTTCAACTGCACTGTTGGTTAAGGGCTTGTAAGTAAGCATTCCACATTAAAGTCTAAATCTGTTGTATTCGGCGCATGTCACAAATAAAATTAGATTTGATTTGAAATGCAGGGCTGGATTATCGAACTGGCACACAGGGTAAGTGCCTCCCCTGACTTCCAGGGAGCACCAACCCCCAACCCTGCATTTGCAGGAAATTAGCTTTAAAACTGTAAAATGTTCTCTCAGCCCTATGGCCAAATGTGAACAAAAGCATGATATGGCAAAAAGTGTAGAATTACTGGAAATTTGCTTTAAACTGCAACATTTTCCCTTAGCCTCAAGATGAAATGTGTAGAATAGCATTATAAAACTGCACATTCTCTCTCTGCTCCATAGCCAAATGTGTTGAAATGCAGTAAGTTAGCTGACGTAGGTCAGTGCACAAGGCCCCAAATGTGGTAAACTGGCCCTGCTCAAATGGTACATTCATGGATAGAAATATGGCTCATTGAACAAGATGCACTGTCAGTTTGACACAAAACAGGTGTATGACAGACCAAGGCCTTGTTGAGAATGGCTTCACGTTGTCCGGACATAGTAGGTTGGAATGGATCTAATGCACAGGTGGTTAGTGGCACCTTAATTGGGGAGAACGGGCTCGTGATAATGACTGGAGCGGAATAGGTGGAATGGTGTCGAATGTATCAAACAAACAGTTTCCAGGTGTTTGATGTCATTCCATTTGCTCTGTTCCGGCCATTATTATGAGCCGTTCTCCCATCAGCAGCCTCCACTGATCTAATGTTTATAGAGGTGTCCATAAATGTAACGGAAGTGAGAACTGCCTGAAAACTGAAGCTACCCGAGCAAATATTAAGGTTTTTACTTAATTGGCTAACACAGTGTTTTCCAAACTTGGGCTGGGGTCCCCTGAAATTGAAATGGGGTCACCTGAGAAAATCTGTAAGCTTATCAAAGAAAATAAGAACTCTTTCTCTTCAAAATGTGTACAGTGTCAACTAAGGGCCTTTTACACAAATGTGCTTTCATGTCATTATCATGTTGGGACAGCCTGTGGGACCTAACATTTAGTGAATGTAAACACATATTGTTAACTGTTAGGCCTATTAGTGGGGTCCCATGCATTTTCGAGTGTAAATTTGGGGTCATGTGCAGAAAAACTTTGGGAATCCCACTCTACACATTCCTGTGGTGTGCAAAGGTCTTAGGTTAAAGCAAACCAAGTCAGTAGGTCACACTCACAGGAATGTTTTTAAGTCTACCAGGGTTGCTTTCAGAATCTGTGGTTAGAACCCATATTGCCTCTGGTGAATATGTCAGTGATTGACAGCTCCCTCTCGCAGGGGGATAGACCTCGGTGATGGATGTAGCGAGCTTTACGAGCCTCAGCCAGTGATGGGTTGAAATCCGGAAGGAGGTGGAGCATCCTGTGCTGTCCATCGGGAGCGAGGGAGTCAGAGGGGGCAGGAGGAAGAGGAGGAGGGGGGAGGATAATAATTCTCTCTTGTCTGTCCTCCCATTTGCTTCCTCCCTCTCTTTCTTGTGCACTGCTCTCCCCTCTCTCCTCCTCACATCTTCACTCTCCCATTCGACTCTCCTCTCCCTCCATCCCTCCCCCAGCCCAGTGCTGGTCAGTGCAGCTGCAGTTTGAGGTCTGGCAGGCAGAGCGGCTCTGCTGAGCTCTCTGCCCCATGTCTATGTGTGTCTAAAGACTGAGCTGCAGAGGAAGACACGGATGCAAGCATGCAGTGGAACAGACATTCCCCCACAAACAGCCTTCACTGACCTGAGAGAGAGTGGGGGGAAGAGAGAGAAAGGGGGGAGAGACAGAAAGAGAGTAGGCGAGAGATTGAGAGCGAGAGAGAGAGAGAGTCAGTCGGACAACACATGCATGCTTGCACACACAATTGCACACACACTAATGCTCGCAAACACATGAACACAAACACACACACACAAACGGTGGTGTTATCAGCTCTGTGGATTCAGTAAAATGCTGCATTGAACAACAGAGAAAATCATTGAGGGAGAAGAAAGGGAGCCAGGAAGAGGACTATAAATCCAGTAGAAGTTGGCAGAGGGATGCACATCGTAAAATAAAATTAGTTAAGAATCAGTCTGTTAAAAGAGCCAGAATGGATACGTGCCTAGTCACAAAAAAGAGAAGACAGAGACACACACATGTCAGAGGGGGGGGGGGTTTATGGTATGGAGCTGTAGCATAGATATGGGATATGAGCTGAGAAATAGTTATAATTGTGATTCTTTCTGAAACACACACACGCAAACACACACACACACTCATTCCTATCTCTCTTTCTCTCTGACAAAGTCTTATATTTTCTCACAGAGACTATCTCTCTCCAGAGGATAACAGTCGCACCCACACTGGCAGAGAGCTCTGTGTGTGTCTCAGAGTGAGGTATTAAGCGTCTCGTTATCTGCCCCCTGGATTAGCATAATTAACCAGTCCGCCAACTTAGAATCCTCTTCCTCCGGTCAGCTTGCTGCAGGGGCCTTTCGAGAATAATTAACCAGTCCGCTCGCTTAGAATCCTCTTCCTCCAATCAGCTCGCTGCAGGGGCCATTCGAGATACTGAGGAGGGGCGCAAAGGACTGAACAGTGTGTGTGTGTGTGTGTGTGTGGAGCTTGGTCCGATTATCTCATTATCAGAGTCAGTAAGGCGAGGGTCTAAGGGCCCAGGGCTGTGTTTCTACTTAGCTAACATATGGAATTGTTTTATGACCAAGGAATTGTTTTATACCAAGGATAATTTAGCTATTTTATTTAGAATTTTAGGGCCCTGTAGGTATAACAAAAATATATACAAAAATAATTTGATGAAACATTTTGGAATTTGGTCCAAAAATAAATCAAAAGGGAAGTGTATGTTTTGAAGTGTCCATCCTATATCTGAGAGATATAAGAAAGCTCAGAAAAAAAATATATTATACCATGGAATTATCCATATGCCTTTGACATTGAAATGCCCCATTCCCTTTCATGCATTTTCGAGCCTGGTAGCGGGTTACCTTCAGACTAGTCCTGTGACACTTGTGGGGGAGCAAAACGGAGAAGTCCATCATGTTTGTGAGAATATTTCCATAGAGGGGTCATATTAGTTTGTAGCTCAAACAGTTTGAACCCTACAGACATTTTCATGAGAAGACCGATTTTTGGGATGTCTCCCGTTCAACCATGAAAGGCATGTGATCTTCTCTTTAAAGTTTAAACTCTACAGACTATCTCATTGTATGTATTGAGTTGGAAAAAGATTTTGCTTTTGCTAAATTCTTTCAGTAGGCCTACTGCTGGGGTGGCCAACCCTGCTCCGAGAGAAATACTGCCCTACTGGGTGTGCCCCGTGCATGCTCTAACACACCTGATTCAGCCAAGAATTTTGATTTGATTGGATTCAGCCAATCAACGTTCTTTTGAGCAGCTGCTTAGAATAATTAAAGTGTGTTAGAGTAGAGTTGGAACAAAATCCTGCAGGAGAGTATAGCTCTACCAAAGAAGGGTTGGTCATTCCCAGAGGTGATCTGCGATCAGGTGTTTGATTGATCAAAACTAACATTCTATACTCGTCCTCATTTGTTTTTTAACCACCATAAAAAAAAAGTTCAATTAGCAGAGAAAATTAAAGCTGAAAGCAGAAGTACTAGGTGGCAGGTAGCGTAGCAGTTAGCGCGATGGGCCAGTAACCAAAAGGTCACTGGTTCGAATAACCTAGCCAACAAGGTGAAAAAAAAAATCTGTCGATGTACCCTTGAGCAAGGCACATAAGCCTAATTTGCTCCAGGGGCACCATACTAATATGTCTGACCTTGTGAAAAAAACTATCCAGTGTATGTGAAAATAAAAAAATACTGGTGGCAAGAAATGTGCAGGTGCCTCCCTCATGTCAGCATAGGCTATCACCTACACATCGACATGTAGGCTAATTATTTATATAGGCCTACATTTACATACACTTATGTTTTTCTTAACAGAATAGCTAGTGTATTTCGGTTTTCAAATTAATTTAAATGAGCTATTTTGGTTAATGGCTTTGGTGCCCGAGCAGCTGGCCTTGGTGCCCTGGGAGATTGGGCACCTCTTGAACACCAAAATGGCCTTGCCCCTAATATCACGAAATTCCAGGCCTACCTGACAGCCTGTTTTCTCTTCTATGCAACTATACTAAGCAAACATATAAATGCAACATGCAACAATTTCAAAGATTTTGCTGAGTTACAGTTCATTTAAGGAAACCAGTCAATTCAAATACATCAATTACGCCCTACAGGTAGGCCTGGAAGCTCTTCCAGTTTTACCCACTTGGCAGCCAGGCCGACCCACTGGGGAGCCAGGCCCACCCAATGAGAATGTGTTTTTCCCACAAAAGAAATACTCCTACGCATTCCAATTACACACTCCTTAAAAACTTGAGACATCTGTGGCATTGTGTTGTGTGACAAAATTGCACATTTCAGAGTGGCCTCTTATTGTCCCCAGAAAAAGGTGCACCTGTGTAATGATCAGGATGTTTAATCAGCTTCTTGATATGCCACACCTGTCAGGTATATGATCTTGACAAAGGATAAAATGCTCACTAACAAGGATGTAAACAAATTTGTGCCCCAAATTTGAGAGAAATAAGCTTTTTGTGCGTATGAAACATTTTTGGGATCTTTTATTTTGGCCCACGAAACACGGGACCAACAATTTACATGTTACGTTTATATTTCCATTCAATGTTTTTCTGTGCAACAAGATAGTAGTTAGGTGTTAGGATTAAATTAGCCCTATGAAGGTCCTGTTATGTAATTCAGCTCTCCACCGATGATTTGAATTCTGCCATGAACATGTTACATTAACCCTTTCACAACCCTGAGTCAAAGTCCCAGCTCCACCTTACAAGTTGTGGAGATGTTGTGGCTCTGTAATAAACTGGGATAGAGCTGTAATGCTGTGTTCATAATACAAAAACCCAACTTCACTAATACAGTAAAGACTCTGTGTGGTTTTGGGTTGATGCAGATTTATTTTCTTTCTCCCAGTCTGCCTGAGACAGAGGAACCTAGTGGTTTAAACCTGTGGTTGATCTCTGATGTGAAGAGAAACTCACCTACAGTGGTTTAAACCTGTGGTTGATCTCTGATGTGAAGAGAAGCTCACCTGTGTTTCTCTGGCTCTCTGCCGGCCCTTGTGGTTGTGAGTAGTGTACTCCTGTAAGGCACAGAGGGGTGGGCAGGGTTGAAAGGTCTCGTCATTAATGTTATTTCTCTTTCACATCTTTCATCTCTTTCACTCTTTATTGACTCATCTCCTTTATTTTCCTCCTCTAATTTATGAGTTACACACAAATCAATTCAAAATATCCTTTAAACTTAAACTATTCTCTCCCATGAAGGGAAATGTATGTTTGCATGTTACACACTAGTGAACACACAGACATACTGTATCAACCTCACTGCCATAGTTCCAAACACGTAACGTATTCTAGTGAGAGGTGAATAAGTAATGTGTGTATTTGTTGTCTCTCTCTCTCCCCCCGGCCCTCTGTATTAAACACCTCTTATGTTGTGGTGTTGCTATGCTGGGCTGTTAGATCATGTTGACTGTTGACTCAATGTAATCATTATACCATCATAACTCTCCATGGTGTCCGACTCACACCAGCAGGATGTGTGTGTGTGTGTGTGTGTGTGTACACGCATTACCGCTCCCCAAGTGCACCCTGGGTATCTCACACACTATACAATAGCAGTTAGCCAGACCCAGCAGCTACACACTCTCTCTCTCAGAACACCCACCTGCCACACTCAGATCTTGAACCAGCAACCCTATGGTTGTGGTGTGAGCGCACTACTGTCTGTGTCATAAAAGCCTGAACCTCTTGGCAGAGGCAGTAGTACCCTTAGATACAGGGCGATTACATTAGGAAAAATACTTTACTAAGACAACAATAACCATCTCTCTGCTTCTATTAACTCCAGTGGGCTTGAATGAACCCTGAACATAGCAAGGGAGGAGAATCTGCTTAGAAACAGTTGAGTTTCTGGCATAAATTGCTTATTGTATCAACAGGGATCATAATTCACCATCAATAGGTGTAATGAAAGAGCAGAGGCAGTCATTCGCCGTGAGTGGCCCGCTATGACGAGCAATTTAGTCTCACACACTGTTTGGGAACCTGCAGGAGTGGAAATTAGCATTTTAAATTGTGATAATTACAGCAGAGAGATCATGGAGATGTTCTTGTCATGGCCGTCGTCGGTGGAAGAAGGCGAGGACCAAGGTGCAGCGTGGTAAGTGTCCATATTTATTAAATGAACACGAAAATGACAAAGAGAAACGACAGAAAACAGTTCTGGCTGGTGCAGACACACGACAGAAAACAGAAAACAATCACCCACGAAACACAATAGAAAACAGGCTCCCTAAATATGGTTCTCAATCAGGGACAACGACTGACAGCTGCCTCTGATTGAGAACCATACCAGGCCAAGCACAGAAATAGCAAATCATAGAAAAACTAACATAGACAACCCACTCAACTCACACCCTGACCATACTAAAACAAAAACATAACAAAAGATCTAAGGTCAGAAGGTGACAGTTCTCCTTCTTTCAACTTGCTTACTGATGGCTGTCTCTCACACACACACAAGTTTGTTTTACTATCCTTGTGGGGACCAAACAATTTATTCTCATTCAAAATCCTATTTTCCCTAACATAGCCTTTTTCCTTGTGGAAACAGACAATATGTTCCCACTTGTCCGAATTTTCTTCGTTTTACTATCCTTGTTAGGACTTTACATTTTTGTTATCATTTAGCAGAGGCTCTTATCCAGAGCGACAGGAGCATTTAGGGTTCAGTGTGTTGCTCATGTGCACATAGACAGATTTTTCACCAACGCTCTTAACCGCTAGGCTACCCACAAGGACAGTAAAACCAAACACACACACATACACAAGCGGTTTACGGTCTGCTGTAGTATGTGATGTAGCATATTATGCTGGACTCCCACACCTCAATCTGAGTTCTACCAGAGAGCTGGATACAGCTGGAGAGAACCTACAGGAATAGGCTAACTCACACATCATACTGAATCACTGCACTAACACCTACAATAGTCCTACACCATCAAGCACAAGCAAAACAAATAATGGCCTACCTTTTAGAAATGATGTAAATGATGGTGTAGGCTTCGCTAAATCAACTTTGCACTAGTATGTAAGGAATTGGCCCAAATAGAACATGCGCACCGCTGCTCGGATCCTTATTCAAAGCTTAATGTAAATGTGTGGAGTTACATGGCTGTCAGTCTTCCAATCCACAAAGTAAGGTATTATATTATGCGCAGTTGAATGGTTAAGAGCTCTCCACCATATTCCACTAGTATGGTGGTGGAAATCGGTGTTTCATAAAGAAAGTATGCATATTTTCCCTGTTATTTTCTGCCTTCTCATCATTACATTGATTTAAGGAGAAAATCGACGCCTTTGCAGCCTGAATGGAGAACGTTTGAGGTACGAACTGGTCCACGAGGGATAGGAGTGCATTGCTGGCTGCATACAATGCATTTGAATGGTAAGATGAAACCGACCTTTGGGCTACCTGGCGTCAGTCTCTAGATCACCATGGAAACCTGGTCAGTTATCTACTACTGGGCCAGAGGGAGAGAAACAGAGTGAGAAGAGTTATGCTAAGTACTTTTGCTGATTTGCATGCACTGTTAGCCTAGCGCAGCAGTACACTCTTCTTCGGCTGGATCCATAGGAGTACACTTTGAAGAACACTTTTTGGTTCCAGAAAGAACTCTTTTGGTTCCAGGAAGAACCCTTTTGGTTCCAAGTAGAACCCTTTTGAGTTCCATGTAGAGGGTTCTACATGGAACCCAAAATACTCATCCTATGGGAATAAGAGTGTAGGCATTGCATTAGCCTAGCCTATGCCTACCAAGTTTACATTTATGCCAAATTTGAGTTAAGATTATTTGGGTCTGGGTGTGCATTGTATTGGAAGAGAGGGTTGACCTATTTGGAGGTCAATAAGGCATGTGTCCTAAGCTGCAACCAACTGCTGTCATAACTGTCAGATGCATGCCATCAATTACAATACACTACATCTATGCAACCACTGTAGGGGAATCGGCAAGAATGGGATTTGAACCAGCAACCTTGCAGGACAAGTATGGCCATCCCACTGGGCACACACTGGTTGAATTAACCAATGTTGTTTCCACGTCATTTCAATTAAATTACATTGAACCAATGTTGAATTGACATCTTTGCCCAGTGGCATACCTCCTACGCTATAAGGGTCCGGGCCTCTTGACAACTGCTGTGATTGCTGAGGGGGTTCCCTGTAATCTGGGTAGTATGCTGAGGGTTTGCTTCTATTCTAACCCAGGCAGGGCAGGGCAGGGCAGGGCAGGGCAGGGCAGGGCAGGGCAGGGCAGGGCAGGGCAGGGCAGGGCAGGGCAGGGCAGGGCAGGGCAGGGCCGGGCCGGGCCGGGCAGGGAGTTTGTGGGTGATTTGGGTCAGTCATACCAGTGATTTGGGATGTCAACTGTCCTGTTGGGCCCTCAGAGAGGAAAGTAGAGGGTGGTAGCTGCGTCAGTAAACTGTTATTTCAAGAAAATGATTGGAATGGTACGAGCTTCACAGTATTTAATTTGTATTACACACAAACACTTGGACACACACATACACACATCAGCTCATTCACCCTGCCTGCTCTCATGTCAAATCGATAGCGAAGCATCTCGGGAGGAGGAATGAGGGAGGCTCATATAGAGGAGGAAGGGAAACACAGACTTGTATCTCCTCCTCTCCTTTATCTTGTTCTTTCTTGTATTGATCGGTAAAATGGTTTTTAGCTGCTGCCTCCAGCACCCTACCTGACCCTGCTCTGTTCAGCTCTGAGCCACACACCATCACTCTGCTAGCTCTTATGTGTGCTTTGTGCATGTCTGTGTGTCACAGGCCAGATATGAACCCTGGTCTCACAAGGAAGAAACCAACGTCTTGGGCCGAGGATGACAATGATTTTGAAGTCGCATGCAGAGTTACCTCATCAAAAGACCATGAGCCCGACTCATGTCCGCTCCGTGTGTGTGTGTGTGTGTGTATACACTGAATGTACAGAACATTAAGACATGCTCTTTCCATGACATAGAATGACCAGGTGAATGCAGTAATCCCTTATTCATGTCACTTGTTAAATCCACTCTAATCAGTGTAGGTGAAGGGGAGGAGACAGGCTAAAGAAGGAATTTTAGGGACATGGATTGTGTATGTGTACCTTCAGAGAGTGAATAGGCAAGACAAAAAATGTAAGTGCTTTTGAACAGGGTATGGTAGTAGGTGCCAGGCACACCGGTTTGTGTCAAGAACTGCAATGCTGCTCGGTATCCTGTGTATATCAAGAATGGTCCACCACCCAAAGGACATCCAGCCAACATGACACAACTGTGGGAAGCATTGGAGTCAACATGGGCCAGCATCCCTGTGGAACGCTTTCGACACCTCGACCCCATCATAGCACTGAGACTGCACTTGTGAAGGTGGTAAACTACCTTTTAATGGCATCAGACCGAGGCTCTGCATCTGTCCTCGTGCACCTAGACCTTAGTGCTGCTTTTGACATCATCAATCACCACATTCTTTTGGAGAGATTGGAAACCCAAATTGGTTTACACTGACAAGTTCTGGCCTGGTTTAGATCTTATCTTTGAAAAAGATATGAGTTTATCTCTGTGGATGGTTTGTCCTCTGATGAATCAACTGTTTGTCCGGTGTTCCTCAAGGTTCCGATTTAGGACCACTATTGTTTTCACTATATACTCTACCTGTTGGTGATGTCATTTGGAAACATAATGTGAACTTTTACTGCTATGCGGACGATACACAGCTGTACATTTCAATGAAACATGGTGAAGCCCCAAAATTGCCCTCCGTGAAAGCTTGTGTTTCAGACATAAGGAAGTGGATTGCGGCAATGTCACGCCTTGGTCATTGTATTTTGTGTTTTTGTTATATGTTTGGGTAGGCCAGGGTGTGACATGGGTTTATATGTTGTGATTCGTATTGGGGTTTGTATTATTTGGGATCGCGGCTGATTAGGGGTGTTGTTAGGCTTGGCTGCCTGAGGCGATTCTCAATCAGAGTCAGGTGCTTGTTGTTGTCTCTGATTGGGAACCGTATTTAGGCAGCCTGACTTTCGCTTTGTATTTTGTGGGTGTTTGTTCCTGTCTCGGTGTTGTAGTCACCAGATAGGCTGTAATTAGTTTCACGTTCCGTTCTGTTGTTTTTGTATTTCAGTTATTTCATGTACCGCTATTCTGTTTATTAAAGTCATGAGTAACCTACACGCTGCATTTCGGTCCGACTTTCTTCATTCAACAGACGAACGACGTTACAGAAACACCCACCGTTCACTGACCTAGCAGTGTGTAAACTGGCAGGAGCTAAAGGAGGACGTTATGGATGTTAGAGGCATGGAGTATACGACGTGGGAAGAAATCGACAGGTGGGCGGCCGACCCAGAGCGAGTGCAGGAGCCCGCCTGGGATTCCCTGCAGCAATGCGAAGAGGGCTATAGACGAATGGAGTCGAAAAGGAAACCACGGCGACGCAGAGCGAATACTGAAAGTAACCCCCAAATATTTATTAGGGGAGAGCGCAGAGAGAGAGTGACTGAGTCAGGAGTCAGACCTGAGCCTACTCTCCCTGTTAATCGTGAAGAGCAGTTGCAGTGTCAGATGCTGCACCACTTGGAGAATTGGACATGGGAGGAGGAATTAGACGGTAAAGGACCCTGGGCGCAGCCGGGAGAATATCGCCGTCCCAAGGAAGAAATAGACGCGGCTAAAGCGGAGAGGCGCAGGTATGAGGAGGCAGCACGGCGACGCGGTTGGAAGCCGGAAAAGCAGCCCCAAAAAATTATTGGGGGGGGCTAGAAGGGAGAATAGTTATGCCAGGTAGGAGACCTGCGCAAACTCCCTGTGCTCACCGTTGGGCTAGAGAGACCGGGCAGGCACCGCGTTATGCTATGGAGCGCATGGTGTTTCCAGTGCGGGTGCAGAGCCAGGTGCAGCACATACCAGCCCTTCCTATTGGCCGGGCTAGAGTGGGCATCGAGCCAGGTAAGCTTGGGCAGGCTCGGTGCTCAAGAGCTCCAGTGCGCCTGCACGGTCCGGTCTATCCAGAGCCACCTCTACACACCAGTCCTCCGGTAGCAGCTCCCCGCACCAGGCTTCCTGTGCGTGAACTCGATCCAGTACCACCAGTTCCAGCACCACGCACCAGGCCTCCAGTGCGCCTCGCCTGTTCAGCGCAGCCAGCGCTTTTCTCCTCTCCTGCGCTGCCGGAGTCTCCCGCCTGTTTAGCGCAGCCAGAGCCTTTCTCCTCTCCTGCGCTGCCGGAGTCTCCCGTCTGTCCAGCGCCGCCAGCGCCGCCAGTCTGCCCATTGCTCCCAGTCTGCCCAGCACCGCCAGTGCTCCCAGTTGGCCCAGCGCGGCCAGTGCTCCCAGTCTGCCCAGCGCGGCCAGTGCTCCCAGTCTGCCCAGCGCGGCCAGTGCTCCCAGTCTGCCCAGAGCCGCCAGTGCTCCCAGTCTGCCCAGTGCCGCCAGTCAGCCCAGCGCTGCCCGACAACCAGTCTCTTCCAGATCTGCTCGACAACCAGTCTCTTCTAGATCTGCCAGCCAGCCAGGATTTACCGGAGCCTACTACCTGCCTGAGCTTCATCTCAGTACTGGGCTTCCTCTCAGTACTGGGCTTCCTCTCAGTACCGGGCTTCCCCTCAGTACCGGGCTTCCCCTCAGTACCTGGGCTTCCCCTCAGTCCCGGGCTGCTTCGGTCCCGAGCTGCCCCTCTGTCCCGAGCTGCCCTCTGTCCCGGGCTGCCCCTCTGTCCCGAGCGGCCCCTCTGTCCCGGGCTGCCCCTCTGTCCCGAGCTGCCCCTCTGTCCCGAGCTGCCCCTCTGTCCTGAGATGCCCCTCTGTCCTGAGATGCCCCTCTGTCCCGAGCTGCCCCTCTGTCACGAGCTGCTCCTCAGTTATGTGGGGATCTGGGTGAGGACTATTAGGCCATGGTCGGCGGAGAAGGTGGATTATCCCAGGACGCGAAGGGGAGGAAATAGGACATTTATGGAGTGGGGTCCACGTCCCGAGCCAGAACTGCCACCATGGACAGACGCCCACCCGGACCCTCCCTATGCTCTTGAGGGGGGGGTTCTGTCACGCCTTGGTCATTGTATTTTGTGTTTTTGTTATATGTTTGGGTAGGCCAGGGTGTGACATGGGTTTATATGTTGTGATTCGTATTGGGGTTTGTATTATTTGGGATCGCGGCTGATTAGGGGTGTTGTTAGGCTTGGCTGCCTGAGGCGATTCTCAATCAGAGTCAGGTGGTTGTTGTTGTCTCTGATTGGGAACCGTATTTAGGCAGCCTGACTTTCGCTTTGTATTTTGTGGGTGTTTGTTCCTTTCTCTGTGTTGTAGTCACCAGATAGGCTGTAATTAGTTTCACGTTCCGTTCTGTTGTTTTTGTATTTCAGTTATTTCATGTACCACTATTCTGTTTTAAAGTCATGAGTAACCTACACGCTGCATTTCGGTCCGACTTTCTTCATTCAACAGACGAACGACGTTACAGGCAAATATTTTACTTTTAGGCTCGGACAAAACAGAGATGCTTATTCTAGGTCCCAAGAAACAAAGAGATCTTCTGTTGGATCTGACAATTAATCTTGGTTATACAGTCGTTTCAATTTAGCATTTTTCAATTTTTGTAACATTGCAAAAATCAGATACTTTCTGTCCAACAATGATCCAGAAAAGTTCATCCATGCTTTTGTCACTTCTAGATTAGACTACTGCAATGCTCTACTTTCCGGGTTACCCGGATTAAGCACTAAATAAACTTCAGATAGTGCTAAACACGGCTGCTAGAATCTTGATTAGAACCCCAAAATTTGATCATATTACTCCAGTGCTAGCCTCTCTACACTGGCTTCCTGTTAAGGCTAGGACTGATTTAAAGGTTTTACTGCTAACCTACAAAGCATTACATGGGCTTGTTCTTACCTAGCTCTCCCATTTGGTCCTGCCGTACATACCTACACGTATGCTACAGTCACAAACACAGGCCTCCTTATTGTCTCTGGAATTTCTAAGCAAACAGCTGGGGGCAGGGCTTTCCCCAGTAGAGCTCCGTTTTTATGGAATGGTCTGCCTATCCATGTGAGTGACGCAGACTCGGTCTAGACATTTAAATCTTTATTGAAGACTCATCTCTTCAGTAGGTTCTGTGATTGAGTGTAGTCTATCCCGGGGGTGTGAAGGTGAACGGAAAGGCACTGGAGCGATGAACCACCCTTGCTATCTCTGCCTGACCGGTTCCCCTCTCTCCACCCGGGATTCTCTGCCTCTAACCCTATTACTGGGGCTGAGTCACTGGCTTACCAGTGCTCTTCCATCCCGTCCCTAGGAGGGGTGCGTCACATGAGTGGGTTGAGTCACTGACATGATCTTCCTGTCTAGGTTTGGTGTCCTCCTCAGGTTCATGCCGTGGGGTGGGTGGGGTTAAAGTGGGTGGGGTTATATCCTGCCTGTTTGGCCCTGCCCGGGGATATCATCGGACAGGGCCACAGTGTCTCCGAACCCCTCCTGTCTCAGCCTCCAGTATTTATGCTGCAATAGTTATGTGTCGCGGGGCTAGGGTCAGTCTGTTATATCTGGAGTATTTCTCCACTCGTATCCGGTGTCCTGTGCAAATGTAATTATTCTCTCTCTCTCTCTCTTTCTCTCTTCTCTTGGAGGACTTGAGCCCTAGGACCATGCCTCATACCTGGCCTGATGACTCCTTGCTGTCCCCAGTCCACCTGGTTGTGTTGCTGCTCCAGTTTCAACTGTTCTGCCTGCGGCTATGGAACCCTGACCTGTTCACCGGAAGTGCAACCTTGTCCCAGACCTGCTGTTTTCGACTCTCTCTACGGCATCTGCTGTCTCTAACTCTGAATGATCGGCGACATAAAGCCAACTGACATTTACTCAGACATTTACTGAGGTGCTGACCTGTTGCACTCTCTACAACCACTGTGATTATTATTATTTTACCCTGCTGGTCATCTATGAACGTTTGAACATCTTGGCCATGTACTGTTATAATCTCCACCTGGCACAGCCAGAAGAGGACTGGCCATCCCTCGGAGCCTAGGGAGTATTGCTTAGCCACCGTGCTCTCCATCTGCATTGCTTGCTGTTTGGGTTTTTTGGCTGGGTTTCTGCATAGCACTTTGTGACATCGGCTGATGTAAAAATGGTTTTATAAATACATTTGATTGACTGCAGAGTCCATTTTCGTGTTTTTACTATCATTAACTGAAGGCTTTTAGTTTTTATCAAAGATTCTCTGTAATTAGCATTTTGTGATTAACTAATCAGGCAAATGTAATTAACTAGGAAGTCGGGGCACCAAGGAAAATATTCAGATAACAAAGTTATAATTTTCCTTATACAACTTTTCAGATATTTTAATATCTGATCAATTAGTCTTCTTAGTTAATAAATTATTTATTTTACCTCACGTTAGTCTCATTCCCAATGTCGTAAATTGTTGATCTGAACGAACCCAGCCTTTACTATGAGTCATCCATACATCAATTGTCTGGGGGTAGATCAATAACACTACAAAGTTGATAATTATAACAACTGAAATGCTAATCCTTTGCACATGAATGCTCACTCATTCGGGAACAATTGCAATTAATATATATATATATATATTTACGCTCAGTGTGTCGTCGGGATCTCTGTTGAAAGGTTTGTTTCTGTTGAAGAGTCTGTCCGCCTTCTCTCTCTGTCTGTCGTGGTTAGAATGGATAGTTCAGAGTAACATTCATTCATGTTGTTATAGAATAGATGTTTCGGCGGTTGTCAGTCTTCACGTTCAATGATACCGAATTCCTAGCTGCAGACTAGTAATTAATATCAAAGACTTGTTCTTATTCTGTCGGTATCGATATTCTCAAGGTTTAACCACGTGGGATGGTTAAAAGACTCAGCAGTCTGGTCTCAAACCTTGGCCCTCTCATTTGTCGAGGTAAGCTGGTCTGCAACCTTTGTCCTCTCGTAATTGAGAGAAACATGGTCTGTTGAGAAATTCTCAAGGTGGGGGTTTTATTCGGAAGAGCAGAAAAAGGCTGTCTCATGACGCCAGATCCTAACTGTGCTTATGGGCGGTCCTCTGATTTAGTTCAACTCCAAAGGGAATTGGAGTTTCCTTCATTAAACAGTCCAAAATCTCATTGCACAATTTCACAAACCGTATCATCCTCACTCATTCATCTTATACAACAATTAGATGTAAACCTCATGTCTGAGGCTAATATATAAAAAGTGTTATAGTAATGTGGCCGTATTGTCTCCCATGAGTTTCACAAAATTGTACCAAACGGACCAGTTCGTAGCTGGATTCTTCACCGATCTTTTATACCTTCTAAAGAACATAAATGTTGTTCGAACCTCAAGTTATGTGAGGTGGAAGAAATTCCTTTGTTCTCTCTATGAAAACTCACTCTCTTTATATACTGTGGCCATGATGAGATAATCTCCTCCAGGAATTTACGACCTAAGGTCGCAGCAGCCTGAGTGTAGGAGACAGAGAGAGGGGGATAGTGCTCGCTGTACCCAAAGAGGTAGGACAGTGATGATCAACTTCTACGTGATCTGTATCCCCCTGCGGGATGGTAGGCCAATGTGATTAGCATGAGGTTGTAAGTAACAAAAAAAAATCCCAGGACATAGACATATCTGATATGGGCAGAAAGCTTAAATTATTGTTAATCTAACTGCACTGTCCAATTTACAGTAGCTATTACAGTGAAAGAATACCATGCTATTGTTTGAGGATAGTATCATGACACAAGGCGAGAACCAGATGTAGACACAGAAGGCAGATGGTTGGAGTCTTACAATATGTATTAATCCAATAGGGGAAGGCAAGAGAATGGTCGTGGACAGGCAAAAATGGTCAAAACCAGTTCAGAGTCCAAAAGCTACTGAAGGGCAGACAGAATCAAGGCCAGGCCAGGCAGGATGATCAGGCAGGCAGGAAAGAAGTCCAGACTCACACAGGTATCAAAACCGGGAGTACTAGCAAAAAGAGAATAGCAAAAGGAGTACGGGAAAAACACGCTGGTTGACTTGACCAACATACAAGACGAACTGGCACAGCGAGACAGGAAACACAGGGGTAAATACACTGGCCCAGAGAGACAGGAAACACAGGGGTAAATACACTGGGGAAAATAAGCGACACCTGGAGGGGGTGGAGACAATAACGAGGACAGGTGAAACTGATCAGGGTGTGACAGATAGTGCACAATTATGAACTTGAAAATGTATTAATAAACCAATTAGGCCCATTTGGGAAGTCTTGATACAACATTTTTAACAGATATGCAGTGGTCTATTGGATCAGTCTAAAACTTTGCACATGCACTGCTGCCATCAAGTGTTCAAAATCTAAATTGCACCTGGGCTGGAATAATACATTATGGCCTTTCTCTTGCATTTCAAAAGATGGTGGTACAAAAAAAACATGTTTTTTTCTTTGTATGATCTTTTACTAGGTCTATTGTGTTATATTCTCCTACATTAATTTCACATTTCCACCAACTTCAAAGTGTTTCCTTTCAAATGGTATCAAGAATATGCATATCCTTGCTTCAGGTCCTGAGTTAGATTTGGGTATGTCATTTTAGGCGAAAATTGAAAAAAAGGGTTGGATCCTTTTAAGGGAGCAACAATAATGGTGGTAGTCTGGAGTGGTGCATTATATACAGTCATTTGTATGAATTACGATAATGAGGTTAGAATTAGCATGTTTGCAGCTCCAGTAGTCTGATCAGAGAGTGAGAGAGAGAGAGCGAGAGAGAGAAAAGAAAGGGATAGATAGATAGATAGATAGATAGATAGATAGATAGATAGATAGATAGATAGATAGATAGATAGATAGATAGATAGATAGAGGGAGGGAGGGAGGGAGAGAGGGGGGGAAAGTGGGCCAGAGGTGTGTGTTTGGGCTCTCGTTGTTTTTACTCACTGAGACAGACAGAGAGCAGGGGATGGAGGGAGGGGGAAAGAGAGAAAGAGAGGGGGGGGGAGAAACAGGGAGGAAACTTTACAGTGAGTGCACTGCCAGGATGCTCGGTGCAGTCTAAGCAAAAACACACACACACACACACACACACACACACACACACACACACACACACACACACACACACACACACACACACACACACACACACACACACACACACACACACACACACACACACACACACACACAAAAAAATGCACACTCACACACACACAAATGCACACTCACTCGCACACACCATATTGTGAGTCCAGATGTGAAACCCTCAGAGGTGCCATCTTAGCTGCGTTTTAGCTGAGTGTGTGGGTGTTTTATGCTCACCATTATAAATGCCCACTATATGTAGACTACACCTCGCTGTTGACAACTCCACAGTATCCCCATCCCAGAGTGCAAAGAACCTTGGCGTGACCCAGGACAACACCCTGTCGTTCTCTGCAAACATCAAAGCAATGACTCGCTCCTGCAGGTAGGGCTGTGTCAGTCATTAAGTTTTGTCAGCCGGTGATTGTCAAGCAAATAATTGCTGGTCTCGCGGTAATTGACCATTAACATAAACACATTTAGCATCTCCTGGCTTACTGTAACACAATTGAACATAGCTGAATAAAATATAAAGGATGTTTTCTCCAAATGATTTGAAGTGCACACATGCGGCTATTCTGTGTTGAGTGGTTGGCAAAGAAACAGGTCCTCCTATATCAGTGGTTCTTAACCTGGGTTCGATCGAACCCCAGGGGTTCGGTGAGTCAGTCTCAGGGGTTCGGTGGAGGTCAAGACACACATCCGACTCATATGATTTGTGATGACATGCCATCATTGGCTGCAGGTGATCACGCTTTATCGCTTGGCTTATCTGTGCTGCAGGGAATTTGGTGCGCTCAGAAGTCGACTTGTGACTGTCGTAATGGTACGTCTTGTGATTTCTTTCTTAATATTTGAATCCCTTCATACTTACTATGTCGAGCAAAACAATAAAGTGGTCAGACGAATATGTACAATATGGATTCACATGTATAACCGAACGTGATGGGAGTCAGCGTCCTAACTGCATGATTTGCAATGCTAAGTTGAGCAATTCTAGTCTAGCACCGGCAAAACTAAGAGAACACTTCCTTAAGCTGCATGGACATGGAAAATACAAGAACACAACGCTCACTGAATTCAAGGTGAAGAGAGCCAGATTAGATGAAAAGGCTACTCTGCCTGTTCTCGGCTTTGTACCCATCAACAAACCGATCCTCACAGCATCGTACGAAGTTGCTTACCTGATCGCAAAGCAGGGCAAACCACACACCATTGGTGAAACACTCATAAAACCAGCTGTGTTGAAGATGGCGAATATCATGATGAGAAAAGAGGCTGAAGTTAAGTTATCCCAAAATCCTCTTTCAAATGACACCATCAGTGACAGAATAGAGGACATGAGCAAAGACATCTTGGCTCAAGTAGTTGCAGATCTGATTTCAAACCCGGCAAAATTCAGCCTTCAACTCGACGAGACCACAGACGTTTCCAATCTAAGCCAGCTTGCTGTATTCGTGCACTATGTGAAAGACGACGTGATAAAGGAAGATTTTTTATTTTGTAAGCCTCTTACAACAACAACTAAGGCAGCCGATGTGAAGAAACTTGTGGATGACTTCTTCAAAGACAACAATCTTTCGTGGGTATGGTTTCTGCAATTTGTTCGGACGGAGCTCCAGTCATGCTGGGAAGAAAGTCTGGTTTTGGTGCGCTAGTGAAAGCCGATGCACCACACATCATTGTTACATATTGTATTCTGCACAGGCATGCGTTGGCAACAAAAACCTTGCCTCCAAAACTGGCAGAAGTAGTAAAAATTGTAGTGGAATGCATGAACTATGTGCGAACTAGTGCTCTGAGGCACCGCATCTTCAGTGCGCTGTGTAAAGAAATGGGCTCTGAATTCGAGGCACTTCTGTACCTTTCAAACGTTTGGTGGTTATCCCGGGGACAGGTGCTGAATCGTGATTTTGCCGTGCGTGTGGAATTAGCCCTGTATTTGCAAGAGCAACAACATTGTCATGCAGATTGCCTCAAAAATTCTGAGTTCATTCTCATTTTAGCATACATGGCTGATATCTTCGCAGCTCTCAGTCATCTCAATCAAAAGATGCAGGGCAGTGGAGTCAACATCATCGAAGCGGAGAAAAACCTGAAGGCTTTAAAAAAAAGCTACCGTTATGGAAACGACGAACAGAGAACGATAACTTCGCAAACTTTCCCCTGCTGGACGACTGTGTAAGTAAGATCGAAGATGTATCTGGAATCGGAGACATTTCTGTACCTTCGGAACTGAAGCAAGCAATTGCCACGCACTTAGATGAGCTTGCAAAGTCTCTTGACGGATACTTCCCTACAAGAGAGTCATATCCAGCATGGGTGAGACAGCAGTTCACGTTTAGTGTTGAGACAACAGATGTCAATGATGAATACCTCGATGAAATCATTGAAATTCAGCAGAGCCACGTTCAACAGAAACTCTTCAGAACAACAACTCTTTCAACGTTTTGGTGTCAACAAATGGTAGCGTACCTTGTTATTGCTAAGAAATCTCTGGAGATTTTCATACCGTTTGTTACAACATCTTTGTGAGCAATCCTTTGAGGATGCTGGACATAAAAACAAAGAAAAGGAACAGACTTTGTTGTGAAAATGACATGAGAGTGGCACTTGCCAAGGTGAAGCTGTGCATTTCTGAACTGGTCTCTGAAAGGCAACAGCAGAAGTCACACTGATTTGCAGCAAATATTCATTATTATGTTTTTGTTTTTATGTGAAAATCATGTTTTGATGATTTTGTTCTTTGAACACAGTGATGTTGATGCACGGTTCATTTTGTGCACCAGTAAACTATGTTATGAATTTGAAAAAATAATATTTTATTTTTCCAATTAAGAAGGGTTTGGTGAATGCGCATATGAAACTGGTGGGGTTCAGTACCTCCAACAAGGTTAAGAACCACTGTCCTATATGCTTCATTTAGAGTTATTAATGTACCTTTAGTTGTGATACAAATGTTGGGCTATATGTTTTGATTTTGAATACATTCTAAGGCTGCAAGATACAACTCTAAACTCTATAAAGTTGCATGAAAGGCATGAGCTCTGCTTTGTTTTGTTTTTTTGCACAGGCTGCACACACTTCATCAGTCTCTCATTCACAATTTAACAAGAACTTGATAATGCCTCAAATTTTCTGGCAGCATCCCCTTTGTGTGGCCGTCATGACCACCCAAAAAATCAGTGCCTTTTTTGGCCAGTGGCCATTGTGCCCATGGGCTGAATATAATAATTATAATTTCCTTCTCCCGGCTGCGTGCTCCGAAAAAGCATTAGCCTATGTCAATCTACTATCCCCTATAGTACAAAAGTTTACCTATTCTATTCTGTGCTATAAATAAATATTCCCAACATAGTCTGGGACAGTTGTGGGATGCAATAGATCCCAAATGAACACAACCACTAGCGTCAAAAAAACCCCGTTTAAAATCAAGGAAGCTGACGCCACAGATCAGAACGTTTAGCTTAAAATGTTGATAAACTATTAGGATATTTCTTCACATTATAAGCGCAGCAACATGCACACAGCAGGAGGCTACGAGCGTCAATGTTCCATAATGCAATCAATTAGTGGCAAACACCATTCTCAAAAGTGACCGCAAATGCTGTCATGTTTTGTCTTAGATTGTCTTGTCATTTTGGCTTTTCCCTCTGTTCATTTTCCCCCTGCTGGTCTTTTTAGGTTCGTTCCCCTTTTTCTCTCTCCCTTCCTCTCTCTCTTCTCTCTATCGTTCCGTTCCTGCTCCCAGCTGTTCCTATTCCCCTAATCAATCATTTAGTCTTCCCACACCTGTTCCCTATTCTTTTCCCTGATTAGAGTCCCTATTTCTCTCCTTGTTTTCCGTTCCTGTCCTGTCGGATCCTTGTCTATTGTTCACCGTGCTGTGTCTGTGTATCGCCCTGTCGTGTCGTGTTTCCCTCAGATGCTGCGTGGAGAGCAGGTGTCTGAGTCTGCTAGGTTCAAGTGCCTTCCCGAGGCAACCTGCAGTTCTTGATCGAGTCTCCAGTCTGTTCTCGTCATTACGAGTGGAATTATGTCTTATGTTTGTAGAATTACTTTACTGGATTAAAGACTCTGTTTTCGCCAAGTCGCTTTTGGGTCCTCATTCACCTGCATGACAGAAGGATCCGACCAAAGAATGGACCCAGCGACTACAGACGTTCGTAACACTGCCGTCGAGATCCAAGGAGCCATGCTCAGCAGACACGAGCAGGAATTGTCTGCTGCTCGCCATGCCGTGGAGAACCTGGCCGCTCAGGTTTCCGACCTCTCTGGACAGTTCCAGAGTCTTCGTCTCGTGCCACCTGTTACTTCCTGGCCTGCCGAGCCTCCGGAACCTAGGGTTAATAACCCACCTTGCTACTCCGGGCAGCCCACGGAGTGCCGCTCCTTTCTCACTCAGTGTGATATTGTGTTCTCTCTCCAACCCAACACATACTCTAGCGAGAGAGCTCGGGTTGCTTACGTCATTTCACTCCTTACTGGCTGGGCTCGAGAGTGGGGCACAGCTATCTGGGAGGCAAGGGCTGATTGTTCAAACAATTACCAGAACTTTAAAGAGGAGATGATTCGGGTTTTTGACCGTTCAGTTTTTGGTAGGGAGGCTTCTAGGGCCCTGGCTTCCCTATGCCAAGGTGATCGATCCATAACGGATTACTCTATAGAGTTTCGCACTCTTGCTGCCTCTAGTGACTGGAACGAGCCGGCGCTGCTCGCTCGTTTTCTGGAGGGACTCCACGCAGTGGTCAAAGATGAGATTCTCTCTCGGGAGGTTCCTTCCAGTGTGGACTCTTTGATTGCTCTCGCCATCCGCATAGAACGACGGGTAGATCTTCGTCACCAAGCTCGTGGAAGAGAGCTCGCGTCAACGGTGTTTCCCTGCTCCGCATCGCAACCATCTCCCTCCTCTGGCTCAGAGACTGAGCCCATGCAGCTGGGAGGTATTCGCATCTCGACTAAGGAGAGGGAACGGAGGATCACCAACCGCCTGTGCCTCTATTGCGGATTTGATGGACATTTTGTCAATTCATGTCCAGTAAAGGCCAGAGCTCATCAGTAAGCGGAGGGCTACTGGTGAGCGCTACTACTCAGGTCTCTTCATCTAGATCCTGTACTACTATGTCGGTCCATCTACGCTGGACCGGTTCGGGTGCTACATGCAGTGCCTTGATTGACTCGGGGCTGAGGGTTGTTTCATGGACGAAGCATGGGCTCGGAAACATGACATTCCTTTCAGACAGTTAGACAAGCCTACGCCCATGTTTGCCTTAGATGGTAGTCATCTTCCCAGTATCAGATTTGAGACACTACCTTTAACTCTCACAGTATCTGGTAACCACAGTGAGACTATTTCTTTTTTGATTTTTCGTTCACCTTTTACACCTGTTGTTTTGGGTCATCCCTGGCTAGTATGTCATAATCCTTCTATTAATTGGTCTAGTAATTCTATCCTATCCTGGAACGTTTCTTGTCATGTGAAGTGTTTAATGTCTGCCATTCCTCCCATTTCTTCTGTCCCCACTTCTCAGGAGGAACCTGGCTATTTGACAGGAGTGCCGGAGGAATATCATGATCTGCGCACGGTCTTCAGTCGGTCCCGAGCCAACTCCCTTCCTCCTCACCGGTCGTATGATTGTAGTATTGATCTCCTTCCGGGGACCACTCCTCCTCGGGGTAGACTATACTCTCTGTCGGCTCCCGAACGTAAGGCTCTCGAGGATTATTTATCTGTGTCTCTTGACGCCGGTACCATAGTGCCTTCTTCCTCTCCGGCCGGGGCGGGGTTCTTTTTGTTAAGAAAAAGGACGGTACTCTGCGCCCCTGCGTGGATTATCGAGGGCTGAATGACATAACGGTTAAGAATCGTTATCCGCTTCCCCTTATGTCATCAGCCTTCGAGATTCTGCAGGGAGCCAGGTGCTTTACTAAGTTGGACCTTCGTAACGCTTACCATCTCGTGCGCATCAGAGAGGGGGACGAGTGGAAAACGGCGTTTAACACTCCGTTAGGGCATTTTGAGTACCGGGTTCTGCCGTTTGGTCTCGCCAATGCGCCAGCTGTTTTTCAGGCATTAGTTAATGATGTTCTGAGAGACATGCTGAACATCTTTGTTTTTGTCTATCTTGACGATATCCTGATTTTTTCACCGTCACTCGAGATTCATGTTCAGCACGTTCGACGTGTTCTACAGCGCCTTTTAGAGAATTGTCTCTACGTGAAGGCTGAGAAGTGCTCTTTTCATGTCTCCTCCGTTACTTTTCTCGGTTCCGTTATTTCCGCTGAAGGCATTCAGATGGATTCCGCTAAGGTCCAAGCTGTCAGTGATTGGCCCGTTCCAAGGTCACGTGTCGAGTTGCAGCGCTTTTTAGGTTTCGCTAATTTCTATCGGCGTTTCATTCGTAATTTCGGTCAAGTTGCTGCCCCTCTCACAGCTCTTACTTCTGTCAAGACGTGTTTTAAGTGGTCCGGTTCCGCCCAGGGAGCTTTTGATCTTCTAAAAGAACGTTTTACGTCCGCTCCTATCCTCGTTACTCCTGACGTCACTAGACAATTCATTGTCGAGGTTGACGCTTCAGAGGTAGGCGTGGGAGCCATTCTATCCCAGCGCTTCCAGTCTGACGATAAGGTTCATCCTTGCGCTTATTTTTCTCATCGCCTGTCGCCATCTGAACGCAACTATGATGTGGGTAACCGCGAACTGCTCGCCATCCGCTTAGCCCTAGGCGAATGGCGACAGTGGTTGGGGGGCGACCGTTCCTTTTGTCGTTTGGACAGACCATAAGAACCTTGAGTACATCCGTTCTGCCAAACGACTTAATGCCCGTCAAGCTCGTTGGGCGTTGTTTTTCGCTCGTTTCGAGTTTGTGATTTCTTACCGTCCGGGTAGCAAAAACACCAAGCCTGATGCCTTATCCCGTCTGTTTAGTTCTTCTGTGGCTTCTACTGATCCCGAGGGGATTCTTCCTTATGGGCGTGTTGTCGGGTTGACAGTCTGGGGAATTGAAAGACAGGTTAAGCAAGCACTCACGCACACTGCGTCGCCGCGCGCTTGTCCTAGTAACCTCCTTTTCGTTCCTGTTTCCACTCGTCTGGCTGTTCTTCAGTGGGCTCACTCTGCCAAGTTAGCTGGTCATCCCGGTGTTCGAGGCACTCTTGCGTCTATTCGCCAGCGCTTTTGGTGGCCGACTCGTGGCTGCTTGTTCGGACTGCGCGCAGACTAAGTCGGGTAACTCTCCTCCTGCCGGTCGTCTCAGACCGCTCCCCATTCCTTCTCGACCATGGTCTCACATCGCCCTAGACTTCATTACCGGTCTGCCTTTGTCTGCGGGGAAGACTGTGATTCTTACGGTTGTCGATAGGTTCTCTAAGGCGGCACATTTCATTCCCCTCGCTAAACTTCCTTCCGCTAAGGAGACGGCACAAATCATCATCGAGAATGTGTTCAGAATTCATGGCCTCCCGTTAGACGCCGTTTCAGACAGAGGCCCGCAATTCACGTCACAGTTTTGGAGGGAGTTCTGTCGTTTGATTGGTGCGTCCGTCAGTCTCTCTTCCGGGTTTCATCCCCAGTCTAACGGTCAAGCAGAGAGGGCCAATCAAACGATTGGTCGCATACTACGCAGCCTTTCTTTCAGAAACCCTGCGTCTTGGGCAGAACAGCTCCCCTGGGCAGAATACGCTCACAACTCGCTTCCTTCGTCTGCTACCGGGTTATCTCCGTTTCAGAGTAGTCTGGGTTACCAGCCTCCTCTGTTCTCTTCCCAGCTTGCCGAGTCCAGCGTTCCCTCCGCTCAAGCGTTTGTCCAACGTTGTGAGCGCACCTGGAGGAGGGTGAGGTCTGCACTTTGCCGTTACAGGGCACAGACTGTGAGAGCCGCCAATAAACGCAGGATTAAGAGTCCAAGGTATTGTTGCGGCCAGAGAGTGTGGCTTTCCACTCGCAACCTTCCTCTTACGACAGCTTCTCGTAAGTTGACTCCGCGGTTCATTGGTCCGTTCCGTGTCTCCCAGGTCGTCAATCCTGTCGCTGTGCGACTGCTTCTTCCGCGACATCTTCGTCGCGTCCATCCTGTCTTCCATGTCTCCTGTGTCAAGCCCTTTCTTCGCACCCCGTTCGTCTTCCCTCCCCCCTCCCGTCCTTGTCGAGAGCGCACCTATTTACAAGGTACGTAGGATCATGGACATGCGTTCTCGGGGACGGGGTCACCAATACTTAGTGGATTGGGAGGGTTACGGTCCTGAGGAGAGGAGTTGGGTTCCGTCTCGGGACGTGCTGGACCGTTCACTCATTGATGATTTCCTCCGTTGCCGCCAGGATTCCTCCTCGAGTGCGCCAGGAGGCGCTCGGTGAGTGGGGGGGTACTGTCATGTTTTGTCTTAGATTGTCTTGTCATTTTGGCTTTTCCCTCTGTTCATTTTCCCCTGCTGGTCTTTTTAGGTTCGTTCCCCTTTTTCTCTCTCCCTTCCTCTCTCTCTTCTCTCTATCGTTCCGTTCCTGCTCCCAGCTGTTCCTATTCCCCTAATCAATCATTTAGTCTTCCCACACCTGTTCCCTATTCTTTTCCCTGATTAGAGTCCCTATTTCTCTCCTTGTTTTCCGTTCCTGTCCTGTCGGATCCTTGTCTATTGTTCACCGTGCTGTGTCTGTGTATCGCCCTGTCGTGTCGTGTTTCCCTCAGATGCTGCGTGGAGAGCAGGTGTCTGAGTCTGCTAGGTTCAAGTGCCTTCCCGAGGCAACCTGCAGTTCTTGATCGAGTCTCCAGTCTGTTCTCGTCATTACGAGTGGAATTATGTCTTATGTTTGTAGAATTACTTTACTGGATTAAAGACTCTGTTTTCGCCAAGTCGCTTTTGGGTCCTCATTCACCTGCATGACAAATGCGCTTATGCATATAATGCTTTTATTATAGAGGTTCATTTTTATGGTGAAAATGATCTTCCCCAAACTTGAAACTCACGCGCTGCGTATGTATTCCAGTTAGGCTCTACACCTGTTGTAAAGGGGATTACACTTTAGCGTTTTTTAAAAAAAATGTTTTCAAAACATTTAGGCCTATGGGCCAGGCTACATGAGGTGTGCGACTGTGATTTGTAAAATGTGCACAAAAAAAAGGCATGCGCTGTTTCTTGCCTTACTGCACACAAGTGACAATATATCATTCACAAGTGAAAGGCTAATATTGTCACCCATAAGAATATTCTTGATTGAATCTTCTCTTTACATTTACTAAATAATATATGTGTAACATTTGTTTAGATTCAGAATGGACCATTATCATGCACCTGTCTGGAAAACAGGGACAGGGGGAAAATACATGTCATCTATGCACTTAAATAGCAAATGGAGGACGCTTTTCCCATGGTTCATTTTCATGTCAGCCATGTAGGCTATACTCCTGTTGTAAAGAGAAGCAATGTGCTTCATATTAGGAAAGCTGATAGATAAATATAGTAGGCCTAACCTATAGAAAGCTGATGGGATCCTCCTCTTTTTAATAGAGGTTTTCTCAAGTAATTGCATAGCCTATAGAAATGTTACCCAACATGAACTCATGGGCTCTCATGAAGTGTTCCATAACATGTGCATTGACATCAGAGTGATTAGAAGGACATTAGAGTGCTGAGTACCAGGCAGTTAACAAGTTTGGTAGGCTACTTATGACCATCAGCAGCATCAGAGCTTGGAGAAGCCTAGTTACTGTGACTAAACCGTCACGTGGAATTTGACTGCGGTCATGACTCGCGACTGCCGTTGTGGCGGTAATATGGTCACCGTAACAGCTCTACCTGCAGGTTCATGCTCTACAACATCCGTAAAGTACGACCCCACCTCAAACAGGAGCAGGTCATTATTCAGGTACTTGTCATCTCCCGTCTAGGGCTACTGCAACTCGCTGTTGGCTGGGCACCCCGCTTGTGCCATCAAACCCCTGCAATTTATCCAGAACACCACATCCCTCCTTGTGTTCAACCACACTCCACTGGCTTCCAGTCAAAGCTCGCATCCACTACAAGACCATGGTACTTGCCTATAGAGCAGCAAGAGGAGCTGATCCTCCCTACCTTCAGACTAAGCTCAAACCTGACACCCCAACCCAAGTACTCCGTTCTGCCACTGTCCCCGCTCCCACTCATTCAGTCAAAGCTCTTGTCTTTTTCCCCCCTTCTAGCACTTACTTTGCTGATGCCTACTTTATGTACTTACTATGACTAAAATATGTGGTTGTCCCACCAATCTTAAGATAAATGCACTAACTGTGAGTCACTCTGTTAAATGTAACTGGAATAGCATACACAGCCTATCCATCACACTACTGCATCAAGAGTTCATCCATCACACAACAGTATATTCCTGGCATCACTGACTTTCTAGCTCAGCAATGTTTACTTTTCATCTTAGTATTTTTGACCCAGACTCTCAGGCCCTTCTCTCAGCGCCCTACCCCTCTTCACTCAGGGCCTCTTCTATACCTCTGTCTCTCGCACCACCTGACATGGCTGGAATTACTTTTTGTTGTTGTCTGTTCTGGGTCTGAGGGTGACATTTTCATGAGGGAAAATAAAAAATACCATAAAAGTCATTATAATCTGGCGTGTGATTTAATTTGACACTTTTCTTCGACAATGTGCATTATAAAAAGGTGATTATTTAACTAGAGTATAAACTGTACTTCGCTTAGTTCTTTGTTAATTTATTTTCAAAGCACTTGCTTTGGATGGACTCTGTTAAAACATGTGCACTGTGAGTTGGGAAGCAAGTTCAAGGAGTGAATAATTTAATAAATAATCAAAACATAATACAAAACAAGAAACACGAACAATGCACAGACATGAAACAGAAACCATAACACCTGGGGACGGAACTAAAGGGAATGCCATAAATAGGGCATGTAATCAAGGAGGTGATGGAGTCCAGGTGAGTCTGATGGTGCGCATAACGAGGGTGACAGGTGTGCGCCATAACGACAGCCTGGTGACCTAGAGGCCAGAGAGGGAGTATACGTGACACTGTTGTGGATCATATCTGGAATTAGCAACATTTTTGTTGTCTTACTGTATTCAACCAGCTAATTAAAAACTTGCTTGATCTAAATGTCAATAGTAGCTGAAGAACTCATGAGACAGACATGAATTAATCAAACATAAAATGATGAGAATGAAGACACACATAGGCTAAAGACACAGTAGGCTAACATTACTAAGGAATCTTTTTATGAGAAAGATCTCTTGACAGGGAGAGTGAAAGAGAGAGGGGGACACAGAAAGAGAGAGAGCAAGACAGAGAGAGAGAGAGAGAGGCATGATTAGAACCTCATTAAGGGTTCAGTGATGCAGAAAGGAGTGTGTGTGTGCGTGTGCGTGAGAGAGCGGCGCCTGCCAGAGTAGATCCAGAGAGCCCTTGGGAGTGCTAGGAAGGGGAACTGAGGAGATTGAGGTGGGGAATTCTCTATCAAATACGTCCAAATCTGGAAAGGTGCCGACACGAGCCAACCTGCAATAGAACAGAGGGGGAGGCAGGGGGAGGGAGGCAAGCAGGGAGGTGTCTGTGTGTGTGCGCATGGTTTTGTGTGTGTGTGTGTGTGTGTGTGTGTGTGTGTGTGTGTGTGTGTGTGTGTGTGTGTGTGTGTGTGTGTGTGTGTGTGTGTGTGTGTGTGTGTGTGTGTGTGTGTGTGTGTGTGTGTGTGTGTGTAGAAGGAAAGAAGTGAGGTGGGTGAGGTAGAGGGGACCCAGGGGGAGTCCTGTGATAATGAGTCGGAGGTCCCAGTAGGAATCAGGCTCTATAATAGGACAGAGCTGCTATAATAAGGATCAGAGGGACACCATGATGATGATGATGATGGTGCCATGGTGGGTTCACATCCATCAGTTCAGCAATCTTAAGCCCCTTTCCCATAGGTGTTTTTTTCCTGCAATCAGAAGGGGAAAATGTTTTTTTACAGGTAGGAATTGTAGTAAATACCCACTGGGCACACACTGGTTGAATCAACATGGTTTCCAAGTCATGTCCATGAAATTACGTTGAATCAACGTGGAATAGACGTTGACTTGACGTCTGGGCCCAGTGGGTACCCTGCAATTCTCCAACTTGATACCTAGCTAGTGAATGCAGTAACTCCCTGGAAGGGGTGGTCTGCTGAGGGATGGGTATTTAAATGTAAATCAGGAGAGAGAACACTGCTGGGACTAGGATGGGGTTAGAATAGAATTAACTCAACCTATGACCAGTGCTTAAATTGTAAATAGGAGGTGCCGAAACAAAAAGTGAGCACGAGAGGGAGGTAACCTGGAGAGCTCTGAGGTACCAGAACATCACCTTTATAATAAAGCATTGCATGCATATCATCACATTTGCGTAGTGGTCATGCAATTCTATGTCATTTTACATGACTGGAGACTTCAGCAGAATCTTTTTTAATACCGCACAATTGGCCCAGCGTTGTGGGGTAGGGTTTGGTCAGGGTAGGCCGTCATTGTAAAATAAGAATTTGTTCTTAACTGACTTGTCTAGTTAAATAAAGGTTAAATAAAAATAAATAAATACTTTGACACTGACGAACTGAGATCATAAATCAATCAATAGCCTAGGTGTGTGGAGGAGACATATTTTACAATATGAAGAGGAAATTATAGTCCTTTAAAAGCTTTTGAGTTTCAATGACTCACCCCATGATGTGCAGCTCACTCACCGGCGATAGACGATGCGCTCCTGCCAAAAGCCTATCTCTCTCGTTTTATTTTGTAAAAAAATGCTGTTCTTTCAATAGGCTAATTTGGAAGTTGCTAAAATATTTTCGTAGCCTACAGACAGATACAGTGCATTAGGAACGTATTCAGACCCCTTGCCTTTTCCCACAATTTGTTACGTTACAGCCTTATTCTAAAATGTATACAATTATTTTTCCCCCTCAAATCTACACACAATACCCTATAAAAACAACAGGTTTAAAAAATGTATTACAAATAAAAAACAGAAATACCTTATTTACATAAGTATTCAGACCCTTTGCTAAGAGACTCAAAATTAAACTCAGGTGCATCCTGTTTCCTTTGATCATCCTTGAGATGTTTCGACAACTTCATTTGTTCCACCTGTGGTAAATTCAATTGATTGGACAGGATATGGAAAAGCAGCCACCTGTCTATATAAGGTCCCACATTTGACAGTGTATGTCAGAGCAAAAACCAAGCCACGAGGATGAAGGAATTGTCCACAGAGCTCAGAGAAAGGATTATCTGCAGCATGGAAGGAATTTGCAGCATGGAAGGTACATAAGAACACAGTGGCCTCCATCATTCTTAAACGGAAAAAGTTTGGAACCACCAAGAACCTTCCGAGCGCTGGCAGCCCGGCCAAATTGAGCAATCGGGGGAGAAGAGCCTTGGTCAGGGAGGTGACCAAGAATCCGATAGTCACTCTGACATAGCTCCAGTTCATTTGAGGAGATGGGACAACCTTCCAGAAGGACAACCATCTCTGCAGCACTCCACCAATCAGGCCTTTATGGTAGAGTGTCCAGACGGAAACCACTCCTCAGTAAAAGGTGCATGACAGCTCGCTTGGAGAATGCCAAAAGGAACCTTAAGGACTCAGACCATGAAAAACAGAATTCTCTGGTCTTAAAGCAACACGTCTGGAGGAAACCTGGGACCATCCCTAAGGTGAAGCATGGTGGAAATAGCGTCATGCTGTGGGGATATTTTTCTTATGTTATCTTATCTGTTGGAAAGATATCAGTTTGTCTCTGTAGATGGTTTGTCCTATGACAAATCAACTGTACATTTCGGTGTTCCTCCAGGCTCCGTTTTAGGACCACTATTGTTTTCACTATACATTCTACCTCTTGGTGATGTCATTCGTAAACATAATGTTAACTTTCACTGCTGTATGGATGACATACAGCTGTACATTTTGATGAAACACGGAGAAGCCATAAAATTGGTGCTTAACTTCTTGCGGATCAGTGGGACGCAACTTCGGATGAAATTGCAGAGCGCCAAATTCAAATGAAATGACTATAAATATTCAAACTTCATGAAATCACAAGTGCAATACATCAAAATAAAGCTTAACTTGTTGTTAATCCAGTTGCCGTGTCAGATTTCAAAAAGGCTTTACGGTGAAAGCAAACCATGCGATTATCTGAGGACAGCGCCCAGCACACAACTGCATAACAAATCATTTTCAACCAGGGAGTTGCGACACGAAAGTCAGAAATAGCGATATAATATATGCCTTACTTTTGAAGATCTTCTTCTGTTGGCACTCCAAAAGGTCCCAGTTACATTACAAATGGTCCTTTTGTTCGGGTAACCTCTAGCGTCGAGCAATCCCGTATCCGGGAGCGTAATTATAGCCTCAAGCTCATTACCATAACGCAACGTTAACTATTCATGAAAATCTCAAATGAAATGAAATAAATATATTGGCTCACAAGCTTAGCCTTTTGTTAACAACTGTCATCTCAGATTTTCAAAATATGCTTTTCAACCATAGCTACACAAGCATTTGTGTAAGAGTATTGATAGCTAGCACAGCATTAAGCCTAGCATTCAGCAGGCAACATTTTCACAAAAACAAGAAAAGCATTCAAATAAAATAATTTACATTTGAAGAACTTCGGATGTTTTCAATGAGGAGACTCTCAGTTAGATAGCAAATGTTCAGTTTTCCCAAAAATATTATTTGTGTAGGAGAAATCGCTCCGTTTTGTTCATCACGTTTGGCTAAGAAAACCCCCCCTGAAAATTCAGTCATTACAACGCCAAATTTTTTTCAAAATTAACTCCATAATATCGACAGAAACATGGCAAACATTGTTTAGAATCAATCCTCAAGGTGTTTTTGTCATGTTTTGTCATAGATTGTCATGTCTTGTCCCTGTGCTTTCTCTTCTATTCGTTTCCCCCTGCTGGTCTTATTAGGTTCTTTCCCTCTCTCTATCTCTCTCTCTCTCTCTCTCTATCGTTCCGTTCCTGCTCCCAGCTGTTCCTCATTCTCCTAACTACCTCGTTTACTCTTTCACACCTGTCCCCTATTTTGCCCTCTGATTAGAGTCCCTATTTCTCCCTCTGTTTCCGCTTCTGTCCTTGTCGGATCCTTGTTTGCTGTACTGTGTTCTTGTTCCGTCCTGTCATGTTTTTGCCTTCTTCAGATGCTGCGTGTGAGCCGGTGTCTCTATCAGCTACGGCCTGCACCAACCCGAAGCGACCTGCAGTCTGTGGCCGCTTCTCCTGTTGTTCCCCTCTACTGACTAGAGGATTTCAGTTATTCCTGTTTGGACATTACCTGTGAAAGAATTCAGGATTAGTCGTTTTTTTGTTAAGACTGGAATAAACTCTGTTTCTGTTAAGTCGCTTTTGGGTCCTCATTCACCTGCATAACAGTTTTTCACATATTTATTCGATGATAAATCATTTGTGGCAGTTTGGTTTCTCCTCTGAACCAAATGGAAAATTGCACGCAGCTAGGGATTATGCAATAATTTTGACGGAGGACACCAAGCGAGCACCTGGTAAATGTAGTCTCTTATGGTCAATCTTCCAATGATATGCCTACAAATACGTCACAATGCTGCAGACACCTTGGGGAAACGACAGAAAGTGTAGGCTCATTCCTGGCGCATTCACAGCCATATAAGGAGACATTGGAACACAGCGCCTTCAGAATCTGGGGCATTTCCTGTTTGAAATTTCATCTTGGTTTCGTCTGTAGCATCAGTTCTGTGGCACTCACAGATAATATATTTGCAGTTTTGGAAACGTCAGAGAGTTTTCTTTCCAAAGCTGTCAATAATCGAGCATCTTTTCGTGACAAAATATCTTGTTTAAAATGGGAACGTTTTTTTATCCAAAAATGAAAAGAGCGCCCCATATATCGAAGAAGTTAACTCCTTCTATATATCCATAAAACTCAGTTTAGCTGGCGCGCTTCAGTCAATAATCCCTCCATCAAAATGCATACAAAATGAATCCAAAACGTTACCAATAAACTTATCCAAACAAGTCAATCAACGATTATAATCAAACCTTAGGTACCCTAATACGCAAATAAACTATCAAATTTAAGACGGAGAATCGTTATTATTAAAATACCAAAGAACGCGCTCTCAATGGGAGCCACCTAGAAAAACTATAATTTCTGGCTCATTTTTGCAAAAGCCAGCCTGAATCTCTTTCCAAAGACTGTTGACATCTAGTGGAAACCCTGAGAACTGCAATCGGGCACGATTTTGCCCTATTATAAAAGTAAGTATAAAAGTGCCAGACATTGAAATCAGTGGTAGGACGAATTATTTTGGGAGGGGTGGTTTGTCCTGCCAGAGTTTCGCCTGCCATTTCAGTTCTGTTATACTGACAGACATTATTTTATCAGTTTTAGAAACTTTAGAGTGTTTTCTATCTAATTATATGCATATCATAGCTTCTGGGCCTGAGTAGCAGGCAGTTTACTTTGGGCAAGCTTTCATCCGGACATCAAATTACCGCCCCCTATCCCAAAGAACTAAATAACCTTCAGTTAGTGCTAAACACGGCTGCTAGAAACTTGACTAGAGCCAACCAATTTGATCATATTACTCCAGTGCTAGCCTCTCTACACTGTCTTCCTGTTAAGGCTAGGGCTGATTTCAAGGTTTTACTGCTGACCTACAAAGCATTACATAGGCTTACTCCTACTTATCTTTCCGATTTGGTCCTGCCGTACATAGTTACACGTACGTAACGGTCACAACACGCAGGTCTCCTTACTGTCCCTAGAATTCTAAGCAAAGCTGGAGGCAGGGCTTTCTCCAACAGAGCTCTACTTTTATGGAATGGTCTGCCTATCCATTGAAGAGATGAAGACTCGGTCTCAATCTTTACGTCTTTATTGAAGACCCATCTCTTCAGTAGGTCTTATGATTGAGTGTATGTCTGGCCCAGGAGTGTGAAGGTGAATGGAAAGGCACTGGAGCAACAAACCACCCTTTCTGTCTCTGCCTGGCAGGTTCCCCTCTCTCTGCTGGGATTCTCTGCCTCAAACCCTATTACAGGGGCTGAGTCACTGGCTTACTGGTGCTCTTCCATCCGTTCCCTAGGAGGGGTGCATCACTTGAGTGGGTTGAGTCGCTGACGTGATCTTCCTCTCCAGGTTGGCGCCCCCCTTTGGGTTCGTGCCATGTGGGAGATCTTCGTTGGCTTTACTTGGCCTTGTCTCAGGGTAGTAAGTTGGTGGTTGAAGATATCCCTCTAGTGGTGTGGGGGCTGTGCTTTGGCAAAGTGGGTGGGGTTATATCCTGCCTGTTTGGCCCTGTCCGGGGGGTGTCTTCAGACGTGGCCACAGTGTCTCCCAACTCCTCCTGTCTCGGCCTCAAGTATTTATGCTGTGTAATGACGTTCGTCTGTTGTAAGAAGAGAGTCAGACCGAAATGCAGCGTGTAGGTTACTCATGACTTTAATGAATGAAAACGGTACATGAAATAACTGATATAAGAAAACAACAAACGAAACGTGAAACTAATTACAGCCTATCTGGTGACAACAACACAGAGACAGGAACAAACACCCACAAAATACAAAGCGAAAGTCAGGCTGTCTAAATACGGTTCTCAATCAGAGACAACGACAAGCACCTGACTCTGATTGAGAATTGCCTCAGGCAGCCAAGCCTAACTAGACACACCCCTAATCAGCCGCAATCCCAAATAATACAAACCCCAATACGAATACAACATATAAACCCATGTCACACCCTGGCCTACCCAAACATATAACAAAAACACAAAATACAATGACCAAGGCGTGTCATGCTGCAATAGTTTATGTGTCGGGGGCTGGGGTTAGTCTGTTATATCTGGAGTATTTATCCTGTCTTAGCTGGTGTCCTGTGTGAATATAAGTATGTTCTCTCTTATTCTCTTTCTTTCTCTCGGAGGACGTGAGCCCTAGGACCATGCCTCAGGACTACCTGGCCTGATGACTCCTTGCTGTCCCCAGTCCATCTGATTGTGCTGCTGCTCCAGTATCAACTGTTCTTCCTGCGGCTATGGAACCCTGACCTGTTATCCGGACATGCTACCTTGTCCCAGACCTGCTGTTTTCAACTCTCTAGAGACAGCAGGAGCGGTAGAGATACTCTGAATGTTCAGCTAAGAAAGCCAACTGACATTTACTCCTGAGGTGCTGACCTGTTGCACCCTTTACAACCACTGTGATTATTATTATTTCACCATGCTGGTCATGTATGAACGTTTGAACATCTTGTCCATCTTCTGTTATAATCTCCACCAGGCACAGCCAGAAGAGGACTGGCCACCCCTAATAGCCTGGTTCCTCTCTAGGTTTCTTCATTAGGTTCTAGCCATTCTAGGGAGTTTTTCCTAGCCACTGTGCTTCTACACCTGCATTGCTTGCTGTTTGGGGTTTTAGGCTGAGTTTCTGTACAGCACTTTGTGACATCAGCTGATGTAAGAAGGGCTTTATCAATACATTTGATTGACATTTGATTGATTATGTACAGTTGAAGTCGGAAGTTTACATACATTTAGGTTGGAGTCATTAAAACTCATTTTTCAACCACTCCACAAATTTTTTGTTACCAAACTATAGTTTTGGCAGGTCGGTTAGGACATCTGCTAAGTATCGAAGTATTTTTTCCAACAATTGTTTACAGACAGATTATTTCACTTATAATTCACTGTATCACAATTCCAGTGGCTCAGAAGTTTACATACACTAAGTTGACTGCCTTTAAACAGCTTCGGAAATTACAGAAAATGATGTCATGGCTTTAGAAGCTTCTGATATGCTAATTGCCATAATTTGAGTCAATTGGCGATGTACCTGTGGATGTATTTCAAGGCTTGTGTCACGCAGCATACATAGAGTTCCACATGTTTATTTAAATGAAACTCACCAAAAAAACAATAAAACAGAAAAGGAACCGTGACGTCTGGAGTGCTCACAGGCACTACACAAAAACAAGATCCCACAATCTAAGGTGGAAAAAAGGGCTGCCTAAGTATGATCCCCAATCAAAGACAATGCTAGACAGCTGCTTCTGATTGGGAACCATACCCGGCCAACAAAGAAATAGAAAAACTAGAATGCCCACCCAAATCACACCCCGACCTAACCAAATAGAGAAATAAAAAGTCTCTCTAAGGTCAGGGTGTGACTGCCTGCCTTCAAACTCAGTGCCTCTTTGCTTGACATCAAAATAAATCAGCCAAGACCGCAGAAAAAAAATTATAGACCCCCACAAGTCTGGTTCATCATTGGGAGAAATTTCCAAACGCCTGAAGCTACCACGTTCATCTGTACAAACAATAGTATGCAAGTATAAACACCATGGGACCATGCAGCCGCCATACCGCTCAGGAAGGAGACGCGTTCTGTCTCCGAGAGATGAACGTACTTTGGTGCGAAAAGTGCAAATCAATCCCAGAACAACAGCAAATGACCTTGTGAAGATTCTGGAGGAAACAGGTACAAAGGTATCTATATCCACAGTAAAACGAGTCCTATATTGACATAACCTGAAAGGCCGCTCAGCAAGGAAGAAGCCACTGCTCCAAAACCGCCATAAAACAGCCAGACTATGGTTTGCAACTGCACATGGGGACAAAGAAATGGAGAAATGTCCTCTGGTCTGATGAAACAAAAATATAACTTTTTGGCCATAATGACCATCGTTACGTTTAGAGGAAAAAGGGGGAGGCTTGTGAGCCGAAGAACACCATCCCAACCGTGAAGCATGGGGGTGGCAGCATCATGTTGTGGGGGTGCTTTGCTGCAGGAGGGACTGGTGCACTTCACAAAATAATGGCATCATGAGGGAGGAAATTATGTGGATTCATTGAAGCAATATCTCAAGACATCAGTCAGGAAGTTAAATCTTAGTCGCAAATGGGTCTTCCAAATGGACAATAAATGTGATATTTCAGTTTTAGATTTTTTATAAACCTGTTTTTGCTTTGTCATTATGGGGCATTATGTGTAGATTGATGAGGAAAACATTTTAAGGCTGTAACATAAAAACAATGTGGAAAAAGATAAGGGTTCTGAATTCTTTCCTAATGCACTATAGGTATTTTTGTTTCAGCAGGAGATATTTGTTTTCCAACCTGTGCTATACCACGATTGTATTTGAAATATTGTGAAAGGCCTGTTTTGGCTGTATGCTGTTCACTGACATTTGCTACGCGTTCCCATCTGTAGGCAATGCCTTGTAACTGGGCTACACTCCACTGCTAGACTGTTTAAGAAAAATAAGCTATTGATCCTCTGTGGCTAAACTATAGGCCTGCTCCTGGTGTAGTATTCTGAATGATTTCATTTATTTCTGAACAGACTGAAGTCATTCTATAGCTCTATAAATGTATTTCAATTTATCAGGGGTGCTGCAGCACCACCAGCACCATTCCCATGGCTATGATTCTATAAGGACAAAAATGACGATGACGTACAACTCTGGAGTGAGTACGGCATCGCTGATTGCTTTTATGTGAATTTTTACCTTGCAAATAGTGAACTTTATTTTTCATGCCACGTGTTGTACAGGATCCTGGCAAATGGGTTCCGGTTCGATAACTGAGAGGTGCCTGATCCTGTTTCAGCAGGATCCAGGTCAAATTAAGCCCTGCCTATGACATAGCCTACCGAAGTTGGAATGACAAAGTTTGAATATTTTAAGATATAGGTTTTAGGTTTTATTTATTCTCACCAAAGAAAACAAGATGGCACCGACAGCTCTGCTTCAAGCTCCTAAGCAACTTTGCAGTATTTTTTTGTGTGATATTTCTTACATTATTAGCCCAGAAAGTTTTTTTGTGTTAATACAGCCGGAAATAACTTTTGGATATCAGAGTGGCAGTAACTCACCAGCATTACGACCAGGAATACGACTTTCCCAAATTGGATCCTTTGTTCGTACACCCCAGGGTAATTGAATGGCCCCCATAGGCTGGCGGAGAAATCAAATCAAATCAAATTTATTTGTCACATACACATGGTTAGCAGATGTTAATGCGAGTGTAGCGAAATGCTTGTGCTTCTAGTTCCGACAATGCAGTGATAACTAACAAGTAATCTAACTAACAATTCCAAAACTACTGTCTTATACACAGTGTAAGGGGATAAAGAATATGTACATAAGGATATATGAATGAGTGATGGTACAGAGCAGCATATAGTAGATGGTATCGAGTACAGTATATACATATGAGATGAGTATGTAGACAAAGTAAACAAAGTGGCATAGTTAAAGTGGCTAGTGATACATGTATTACATAAGGATGCAGTCGATGATGTAGAGTACAGTATATACGTATGCATATGAGATTAATAATGTAGGGTAAGTACATTATATAAGGTAGCATTGTTTAAATTGGCTAGTGATATATTTACATCAATTCCCATTATTAAAGTGGCTGGAGTTGGGTCAGTGTCAATGACAGTGTGTTGGCAGCAGCCACTCAATGTTAGTGGTGGCTGTTTAACAGTCTGATGGCCTTGAGATAGAAGCTCTTTTTCAGTCTCTCGGTCCCAGCTTTGATGCACCTGTACTGACCTCACCTTCTGGATGATAGCGGGGTGAACAGGCAGTGGTTCGGGTGGTTGATGTCCTTGATGATCTTTATGGCCTTCCTGTAACATCGGGTGGTGTAGGTGTCCTGGAGGGCAGGTAGTTTGCCCCCGGTGATGCGTTGTGCAGACCTCACTACCCTCTGGAGAGCCTTACAGGTGAGGGCGGAGCAGTTGCCGTACCAGGCGGTGATACAGCCCGCCAGGATGCTCTCGATTGTGCATCTGCAGAAGTTTGTGAGTGCTTTTGGTGACAAGCCAAATTTCTTCAGCCTCCTGAGGTTGAAGAGGCGCTGCTGCACCTTCTTCACGACGCTGTCAGTGTGAGTGGATCAATTCAGTTTGTCTGTGATGTGTATGCCGAGGAACTTAAAACTTGCTACCCTCTCCACTACTGTTCCATCGATGTGGATAGGGGGTGTTCCCTCTGCTGTTTCCTGAAGTCCACAATCATCTCCTTAGTTTTGTTGACGTTGAGTGTGAGGTTATTTTCCTGACACCACACTCCGAGGGCCCTCACCTCCTCCCTGTAGGCCGTCTCGTCGTTGTTGGTAATCAAGCCTACCACTGTTGTGTCGTCCGCAAACTTGATGATTGAGTTGGAGGCGTGCATGGCCACGCAGTCGTGGGTGAACAGGGAGTACAGGAGAGGGCTCAGAACGCACCCTTGTGGGGCCCCCGTGTTGAGTATCAGCAGGGAGGAGATGTTGTTGCCTACCCTCACCACCTGGGGGCGGCCCGTCAGGAGGTCCAGTTCCCAGTTGCACAGGGCGGGGTCGAGACCCAGAGCTTGGAGGGTACTATGGTGTTGAATGCCGAGCTGTAGTCGATGAACAGCATTCTCACATAGGTATTCCTCTTGTCCAGGTGGGTTAGGGCAGTGTGCAGTGTGGATGAGATTGCATCGTCTGTGGACCTATTTGGGCGGTAAGCAAATTGGAGTGGGTCTAGGGTGTCAGGTAGGGTGGAGGTGATATGGTCCTTGACTAGTCTCTCAAAGCACTTCATGATGACGGAAGTGAGTGCTGCGGGGCGGTAGTCGTTTAGCTCAGTTACCTTAGCTTTCTTGGGAACAGGAACAATGGTGGCCCTCTTGAAGCATGTGGGAACAGCAGACTGGTATAGGGATTGATTGAATATGTCCGTAAACACACCGGCCAGCTGGTCTGCGCATGCTCTGAGGGCGCGGCTGGGGATGCCGTCTGGGCCTGCAGCCTTGCGAGGGTTAACACGTGTCAGTGGCACTGTATTGTCCTCAAAGCGGGCAAAAAAGTTATTTAGTCTGCCTGGGAGCAAGACATCCTGGTCCGTGACTGGGCTGGGTTTCTTCTTGTAGTCCGTGATTGACTGTAGACCCTGCCACATGCCTCTTGTGTCTGAGCCGTTGAATTGAGATTCCACTTTGTCTCTGTACTGATGCTTAGCTTGTTTAATAGCCTTGCGGAGGGAATAGCTGCACTGTTTGTATTCAGTCATGTTGCCAGACACCTTGCCCTGATTAAAAGCAGTGGTTCGCGCTTTCAGTTTCACGCGAATGCTGCCATCAATCCACGGTTTCTGGTTAGGGAATGTTTTTATCGTTGCTATGGGAACGACATTTTCGATGCACGTTCTAATGAACTCGCACACCGAATCAGCGTATTCGTCAATATTTTTATCTAACGCAATACGAAACATATCCCAGTCCACGTGATGGAAGCAGTCTTGGAGTGTGGAGTCAGCTTGGTCTGACCAGCGTTGGACAGACCTCAGCGTGGGAGCCTCTTGTTTTAGTTTCTGCCTGTAGGCAGGGATCAACAAAATGGAGTCGTGGTCAGCTTTTCCGAAAGGGGGGCGGGGCAGGGCCTTCTATGCGTCGCGGAAGTTAGAGTTACAATGATCCAGGGTTTTACCACCCCTGGTTGCGCAATCGATATGCTGATAAAATTTAGGGAGTCTTGTTTTCAGATTAGCTTTGTTAAAATCCCCAGCTACAATGAATGCAGCCTCCGGATAAATGGTTTCCAGTTTGCAAAGAGTTAAATAAAGTTCGTTCAGAGCCATCGATGTGTCTGCTTGGGGGGGGGATATATACGGCTGTGATTATAATCGAAGAGAATTCTCTTGGAAGATAATGCGGTCTACATTTGATTTTGAGGAATTCTAAATCAGGTGAACAGAAGGATTTGAGTTCCTGTATGTTTCCTTCAACACACCATGTCTCGTTAGTCATGAGGCATACGCCCCCGCCACTCTTCTTACCAGAAAGATGTTTGTTTCTGTCGGCGCGATGCGTGGAGAAACCCGTTGGCTGCACCGCATCGGATAGCGTCTTCCCAGTAAGCCATGTTTCCATGAAGCAGAGAACGTTGCAGTCTCTGATGTCCCTCTGGAATGCTACCCTTGCTCGGATTTCGTCAACCTTGTTGTCAAGAGACTGGACATTGGCAAGAAGAATGCTTGGGAGTGGTGCGCGATGTGCCCTTGTTCGGAGTCTGACCAGAAGACCGCTACGTTTCCCTCTTTTTCGGAGTCGTTTTCTTGGGTCGCTGCATGCGATCCATTCCGTTGTCCTGTTTGTAAGGCAGAACACAGGATCCGCGTCGTGGAAAACATATTCTTTGTCGTACTGATGGTGAGTTGACGCTGATCTTATATTCAGTAGTTCTTCTCGACTGTATGTAATGAAACCTAAGATGACCTGGGGTACTAATGTAAGAAATAACACGTAAAAAAACAAAAACTGCATAGTTTCCTAGGAACGCGAAGCGAGGCGGCCATCTCTGTCGGCGCCGTGTTGTATAAGATGTATTTGGAGTGGACTTCTAGTCTGACTCAGGAGGCGTGCACACACTGAACTTTATGCAAACTGGAAACCACATCCCGAGGCTGCAAATTTGAGGAAAATGTTACCGAAGTTCAATCAACACAATGATTGTAGTACTCGCTCTGGAAAAACACTCAACCACTGCTACTCCCCTTTTCAAGATGCCTACAAGGCCCTCCCCCGCCCTCCCTTTGGCAAATCAGATCACGACTCCTATAGGCAGAAAATCAAACAGGAATCACCCATGTTAAGGTCTATTCAACGCTGGTCTGACCATTCGGAATCTATGCTTCAAATTTATTTTGATCACATGGACTGGGATATTTTCCATATAGCATTTAAGAATACCATTGAATTGTACACGGACATGGTGACTGAGTTCATTCGGAAGTGTATAGGGGATGTTGTACCCACTGTGACTATTAAAACCTACCCAAACCAAAAACTGTGGATTGATGGCAGCATTCGCGCAAATCTGAAAGCATGAACCACTGCATTCAACCATGGCACGGTGACTGGGAATATGGTTGAATACAAACAGCATAGTTATTCCCTCCATAAGGCAATCAAACAGGCAAAACATCAGTACAGAGACAAAGTGGAGTCACAATTCAACGGCTCAGACATGAGACGTATGTGGCAGGGTCTACAGACAATCACAAATTACAAAGGGAAAACCAGCCACGTCGTGGACACTGACGTCTTGCTCCCAGAAAAAGCTAAACACCTTCTTTGCCTGTTTTGAGGATAACACAGTGCCACCGATGCGTCCCATTCCCAAGGACTGTGGGCTCTCGTTCTCTGTGGCCGATGTAGGTAAGATATTTAAACATGGTAACCCTCGCAAGGCTGCTGGCTCAGACGGCATCCTTAGCCGTGTCCTCAGAGCATCCGCAGACCGGCTGGCTGGAGTGTTTATGGACATATTCAATCTCTCCCTATCCCAGTCTGCTGTCCCAACTTGCTTCAAGATGTTCACCATTGTTCCTGTACCCAAGAAAGAAATGAACAAAATAACTATTGCCCCGTAGCACTCACTTCTGTCACCATGAAGTGCTTTGAGAGGATAGTTAAGGATTATATCACCTCTACCTTACCTGACATCCTAGACCTACTTCAATTTGTGTGGCACCAGAGAAGAAGTTTAACGTTTTACGTGTTCCCAACCAACTGTGTTTTTAGTTCGTTTCTTTGCGTTGTTTGTAATGTATTTTGTAACTTATTTTGTACATAATTTTGCCGATACTGTCTTATGACCGAAAATAACTTCTGGACATCAGGACTGCGAATACTATCCCTGGACTGGCAGAATCGTTTTTTCCCTTTGACGAGTCTGACGAGCCCGACTTGAATGATATACTGCTCTCTCGGGAACAGGCCCAGATCCCTGTAATTTGCGTGAAGAGAAGGCGGAGAAAAAGGGGCCAAAGGGCGGGCTGCCTTCTGAGAATTCGTAGGCGATCGAATAAACCCCCACTTCCTTCCATTCTGCTAGCAAACGTGCAATCTCTGGAAACTCAAATAGATGACCTACACGGAAGATTAAACTACCAACAGGACATTCAAACTGTAATATCTTATGCTTCACGGAGTCGTGGCTGAACGACGACCCTATCAACATACAGCTTGCTGGTTATACACTGTACTGGCAGGATAGAACAATGGCTTCTGTTAAGACAAGGGGTGGCGGACTATGTATTTGTGTAAATAACAGCTGGTGCACAATATCTAAGGAAGACTCAAGCTATTGCTTGCCTGAGGTACAATATCTCATGATAAGCTGTAGACCACATTATCTACCTAGAGAGTTTTCATCTATATTTTTCGTAGCTGTTTACATACCACCACAGACTGAGGCTGGGACAAAGACCGCATTGAATAAGCTGTATTCCTCCATAAGTAAACAAGAAAAGCTCACCCAGGGGTGGCACTCCTAGTAGCCGGGGACTTTAATGCAAGGAAACTTACATCTGTTTTACCAAATTTCTATCAGCGTGATAAATGTGCAACCAGAGGGGACAAAAACTCTGGACCACCGTTACTCCTTACACAGAGATGCGTACAAAGCTCTCCCTTGCCCTCCATTTGGCAAATCTGACCATAATTATATCCTCCTGTTTCAAGCACAAATGAAAGCAGGAAGCACCAGTGACTCTATCAATAAAACAGTGGTCAGATGAAGCAGATAGAGATGCCGCTTTTAAGGAGCGGGACTCTAACCCGGAAGCTCAGAAGAAATCCTGCTATGCCCTCCGACGAACCATCAAACAGGCAAAGCGTCAATACAGGACGAAGATCGAATCCTACTACACTGGCTCTGAAGCCTGTCGGATGTGGCAGGGCTTGCAAACCATTAGAGACAACAAAGGGAAGCACAGCCAAGAGCTGCCCAGTGACACGAGTCTACCAGACGAGCTAAACTACTTCTATGCTCGCTTCGAGGCAAATAACACTGAAACATGTATGAGAGCACCAGCTGTTCTGAAAGACTGTGTTATTACTGACAATTTCAACCTCTCCCTGTTCGAATCTGTATTACCAACATGTTTTAAGCAGACCACCATAGTCCCTGTGCCCAAGAACACTAAGGAAACCTGACTAAATGACGACTGACCCGTAGCACTCATGTCTGTAGCCATGAAGTGCTTTGAAAGGCTGGTCATGGCTAACATCAACACCATTATCCCAGAAACTCTAGACCCACTCCAATTTGCATACGGTCCCAACAGATCCAAAGATTATGCAATCTCTATTGCACTCAACACTGCCCTTTCTCACCTGGACAAAAGGAACACCTATGTGAGAATGCTATTCATTGACTATAGCTCAGCGCTCAGCGCTCAGCGCTCAACACCTTAGTGCCCTCAAAGCTCATCAATAAGCTAAGGACCCTGGGACTAAACACCTCCCTCTGCAACTGGATCCTGGACTTCCTGACGGGCCGCCCCCAGCTGTACATTTCAATGAAACATGGTGAAGCCCCAAAATTGCCCTTGCTAGAAGCATGTGTTTCAGACATAAGGAAGTGGATGGCTGCAAACTTTCTACTTTTAAACTCGGAAAAAACATAGATGCTTGTTCTAGGTCCCAAGAAACAAAGAGATCTCCTGTTGAATCTGACAATTAATCTTAATGGTTGTACAGTCGTCTCAAAACTGTGAAGGACCTCGGCGTTACTCTGGACCCTGATCTCTCTTTTGAAGAACATATCAAGACCATTTCAAGGACAGCTTTTTTCCATCTACGTAACATTGCAAAAATCAGAAACTTTCTGTCCAAAAATGATGCAGAAAAATTCATCCATGCTTTTGTCACTTCTAGGTTAGACTACTGCAATGCTCTACTTTCCGGCTACCCAGATAAAGCACTAAATAAACTTCAGTTAGTGCTAAATACGGCTGCTAGAATCCTGACTAGAACCAAAAAATTTGATCATATTACTCCAGTGCTAGCCTCTCTACACTGGCTTCCTGTCAAAGCAAGGGCTGATTTCAAGGTTTTACTGCTAACCTACAAAGCATTACATGGGCTTGCTCTTACCTATCTCTCTGATTTGGTCCTGCCGTACATACCTATACGTACGCTACGGTCACAAGACGCAGGCCTCCTAATTGTCCCTAGAATTTCTAAGCATACAGCTGGAGGCAGGGCTTTCTCCTATAGAGCTCCATTTTTATGGAACGGTCTGCCTACCCATGTCAGAGACGCAAACTCGGTCTCAACCTTTAAGTCTTTACTGAAGACTAATCTCTTAAGTGGGTCATATGAATGAGTGTAGTCTGGCCCAGGAGCGGGAAGGTGAACGGAAAGGCTCTGGAGCAACGAACCGCCCTTACTGTCTCTGCCTGGCCAGTTCCC